>NC_081411.1:259793111-260093111 GCF_030272615.1 Cryptomeria japonica
GCTATGAAGGTATGCTCAAAGATGTTGGCAGGATAATGAAATGAAACTAGGGAAAGGATTTATGCAAAGGATTGGATAAGAGGGATGGAAGGGTGAAAAAGAGGTGTTGGATAATGGATGGGATGTTGGAAGAATTGTGTATGGCTAGATGGAAATGATGGAAAGATCAAAATTGGCACACACCTTGAGGGATGGTGGACATATGGAAGAGAAGTGAATCTCATATTTTGAGATTTGGATGGAGGAAAGGTTACAGATTTTGGGGCATAATAACCTAAAATGGATGAAGGAGGTGATGGAGGAATAGACTCAAAAGGTTTGGATGGAGGAACAACAATTTTGGATGCCAATTTTGATTTTTCTTTAGACTGTTGTGCTTCAAGAAGCCGCTTAGGGATCCACATGGTTTTTGATTTTTCATGCTTTTGTAGTCCCTTAGAGCGCATTGATTGTACAAGTGCCTTAGGAACCCATATAAATTTTGACTTTTCTTCTTTCTTTGTGGGCTTTTGTGGCATTTTTTATTTTTCTTTTTCTTTTTGGATCATATTTTGCTTTGTTTTGACATGCCAATTAGATGGGACATGTTAATCCTTGAATACATGTGGATTACTTGACTTGTGACTTTTATGCTTGGCATCCAAATTGCTTGGAGGGAGATGTGTGGATAGATATGAATGATATGGAGGTCTTTTAGATGGATGGAAGGTACTCAAAAATGTGTGCCTTTGTTGATCCCACATAAAGGATGTAGGAATATAGGGACCTAGAATGGATGGAAGCGATGATGGGGAAAGCATATTTTTGGATTTAACTAGAGAAATGTAGGATTTATGAGAGATGCCAACATCTTGAGAAATGTCCCTAAGGCCATGACCTTTAAAATTTTCTTTAATATGGAGGGGTTCTTGCTTGTGGAGATCTACCCTTTTGCCTTTATAAATATTTTGACATGTAGGATACACTTTGCTTTGGAAAGAAGGCACGAGTCCATTATGAGATGGAGGTGGAATTAGGGAATGATAAGATCATGATAGGTATTTGCAGGCATGATGGATCCTTGAAGTGAATATGGAGGATTATGAAAAGGAGATGAAGGGATACTTTGATCTTGACATTGAATAGGACCATTTGAAAAGGTGGAAGAGGCATCATGGTCTTGCTCAGGAAGTGGATTAGGAATGAGATTTAGAAGGATCCTTTGTTCTTGAGATGGAAGGGGGTCATCTTGGAAGAAATGGAAAGGTATAAGGGGATCATCATGGGATTCTAGGGAAATAGGATCTTTTTCAATCATTGGATAGGATTTGAGAGTTTTAGTGTCTTGATCTTGATTTATGATAGGACTTGTTTCTTCATTTTTCAGATTATCCTCTTGACATGGAGTTGCTTCTAAGGAAGGGATAGGATT
This sequence comes from Cryptomeria japonica, assembly GCF_030272615.1. NCBI lineage: Eukaryota > Viridiplantae > Streptophyta > Pinopsida > Cupressales > Cupressaceae > Cryptomeria > Cryptomeria japonica. The sequence continues at coordinate 259,794,523 of NC_081411.1, forward strand.
TTGCATAGGTGTAGGGGATTCTTGGAAGGTCTTCATATTTTGGCATGATGGGGAAGCGTTTTGAGTGGGACTCTCTAGAGTTGGTATGTTTGGAATTGGAGTGCATGATAGCATAGGATCTGGGATTTTTAAATCTTTAGAGGAACTTGTATCAATATTGGCATTAACTTGGATTTCCATAGGAGATATCCCTTGAAGGTCAACATGAGAAGTTTCATTGTTTGAAGGAGATGGTATGGATTGTTGCTGATAGTTTTTAGGAGATGAAGGAATCATGGAAGGGATGGAGGCTACATATGGATCCTTGCTAGACATAGGTTCATGATTTTGATTATGCCTAGAAGTAGTTCCTTCTTTTTATTTAGGTGAGTCATTAGGATCTTCAATTTCAATGATGCAATCATCAAGGAGATCTTGAATCTTATGTTTTAATTCCATACACATTGAAGTCTTATATTTGTTATGCCTATGATATACACAATAACTACTCAAAATTGTGCATCCCCATGTGGTCTTTTCAGGCAATATGATAAGATTGTTCTTAAGAAGCTCTTCCAAAGATGACTCAATAGATTTCCCCAAAGGTGTAAATTGTCTATCTAGGGAATAGATGTCTTTTTGTCTTGGTGAAGGTGTTTTGTGATCTTGTTTGAGATTTGGCTTTTGATCGTCAATTATTTGTTGGTATTTGATTGTCAAATCATATAATTATTTTATCATTCCTTGAAGTTTCTCACTCTTGATGTCATGCATTTGTTTTTCAAATAGAGTCATTGATTTATTTTGTTGGATTTCCATGTCATTTATTTCTTTCTTGATATCTTGAAATATTTGAGAAAACGTATCCATGGGAATTGTAGCTAAGGTATCCATGAGATTCTTACTTTTGTCAAAAAAATTAGAGGAGCTTTTTGGTTTGAACAGGCATTTACAACCGACAGGACCAAGAGTTAGATGTGTTGCAGAAGTCAAGATCAAATTGTAGCTAGTAGTTCGTTTAACGTAGTGATTGAGTGAAGTAACTAAAATCGGGTCTAGTTTCAAGAATGATCTATCCTGTGTAAGATGTTATCCAAGTTAACTTAGGTTTGATAAGATGTTTGTTTGAACTAGCTGAAAGATGATCGACAAAATTGTGCAACACACCAGCAGGGGTACACTATCAAGGTTGTTTATGTTGAGGAGGATGGTAACCAATTTTAGGCTCGTTGTAGACTGATCTGGGAAACTTTGACTATTTTGACTGACAAGATTAGGAATTTATTCGATGGAGGATTGGATAGAGATGAGATTCTAACAGACAAAGTTTCAATGACTAATGACTACTAGTTTTTGATAAGGACTAATGTTTCAATGACTGACAAAGACCAGTTTGGACACGTATAGAGTTTATCACTGAATTGTTTGATATTGTTTCATCTATTTTCTCAAGTTTTAATATTTCATTTTAGTTTCAGGGATGAAAACACTGAAAACATACAAGATATATAATAATTCAATCACAGCACGCTAACCCTATGCAAGTTGGCTTAGAGAAGAAAACCTTTGCTTGTTGACTTAGGTACACACCCAATAGCTAATCAGAATACATTCATTGAGTGTCACGCAATGGATTCTCAATGCCGTATTAGCCGACTCCAAATGCTAATGGGGGCATGATATGGCAAGTGTCTTGGGAGAGTTACTATCTCTCTTACACAAAGATTATCAATCTTTCGGAGGTGAATCAAGTAGCTTCTATCTTATAGTTCTTAGTCAGGAATTTCGTTTGAAATTACCCCTTGAAGTCACACAAGCATGATTGAGGCCTATAGCCCAACAAGGTACTGAAACAATTTGTAGTCACGTAAACATGATTGAAACCGCGAGGCCCTACAAAATACTCGATATGAGAGATCTCAAAGAGAAAACTCAAATAATCCCATCCTCTGAGACTTTAATCACCAGAGACCTATTTATTATAGTGAGTTGGAATGGTCAGGTCCAATTGTACTCACTTGGGTCGTTCTCATAGGGTGATTACTTTTTCCCACTGTGACAGGCCCGCTAAAGGTACACAAATCTCAAAACTTAGAAAAAAGCTTTGAGGGTCTAGATTTCTGATTGTCTATAAAAGACAAGAGCATACTCTCCTACCTCTTAGATTTATCTGAAAACACAAAAGACAGATTTTTTCTTTAACTAGATAGCAATTTAAGTGCCTAAGAAAATACTAAATGAATACACAATGTTTAGTCGATTCTCTTTAGGCAACCTACAAAACCAATATGTCAGTAGTCACTTTCTTCTTGATTCTTTGACAAGCATCTTGAAAACATTAAAATCCCAAAATTAGTTTCCAAAATAACATAAAAAATAAATATCAAAAGAAAATTCTAGCATGCAAATTATAAATTAAACTAATCTAACAAGAATTTCCATTTTTTATGACTATCCTAGTTATGACAATTTTGATAGTACTTCACTCTATGGAAACCTAGTTATGATAGTTTTTATGACTATCCTAGTTATGAAATGTGGAAACCTTGGTTTTACAAAACATATTAAAATTTGGGTTAGATCCAATGGTTCAATAAAAATTTATACTCTCTGAACCGAGACCATTTCTGACTGTCACGGAAAAATGAGGAAAATGATAGTCTTGTACTCTGTCAATCATAACTTTCAAACCAAACATCTTTAGGAAAATCCCTTCAGTTAACCTATCTAACACTTGTGTTTAAACAACATATCAAAACTTGGTTGAGATCCAACGGTTCAATAAAATGTTATGCTCTCCAAACCGAGACCATTTTTGACTGTCATAGAAGAATGAGTAAAATGACAGTCCTGCACTCTATCAATCATAACTTTCAAACCCAACATATTTAAGAAAATCCCTTCGGTGAACCTATGGAAAACTTTATTTTAAACAACATATAAAAACTTGGTTGAGATCCAACGGTTCAATAAAAATTTATTCTCTCCAAACCGAGACCATTTTTGACTATCATAGAAGAACAATAAAAAAGAAAGATTTTTATTTGCACATTTAACACATGTTTATTAGTTATAAAAACCAAACATTAAATTTGTTCAAGAAACATTATAAATCTTGTATTTGTGGGTTCGAGCCCCATAGTGGGCGCCAGAAATGTGTGTGTGAAAAGTGGACCTAGATCTGCAAGCACAACACTTCAATCATGTCATTACATGCATGGTTAATCAGATATGATCAATGAATAATAAACCATAATAAATCGACACATTTCCTTCTAAAAGATGTGAGTATAATATTGCTCTTAGATTATAAGCAATACCAATGACTAGACAACATCAAGACGAAGGATTTTATCTATATGAACATGATGAATGTTAGATGGATGCAATATTAATCTAACAATATTTTTGCAATATTAAACTAAATGATTTAATCAATATGAAACAATTAATATGCAATATCTCAATGAAATCCTAGAGCAAAAATAGTATAATAACAATATATTCTCCAGCCTCCTGTTGAATGAGAGATGAGCCTGAATTTATAGAAAATTCAGAAAGAAACCAACGACTAAGATCAAATGATGATGAGCGGTCATGATTTTCCAAGAGGAAGCACAATCCAAGTGAATTGATGTGATTGGATGCTTTTATCAGCTTTAAAGAAAATTGAACTAAATTTAAGATTAAATAAAAAAAAAACTAATTTACTCTCTATTTCATTCAAATTTAATATTCAATTGTTTTAATTGCTTTCTTTGAGATTATCCATCAATTATTAATTTGTTTTTCAAGATTATCTCCAATTGATTTCTTTTCTCAATTTTTTAATTCTTTCTTGGTCAATTAATTTCTTTTTTTTATTTATTTCCATTTTTGTCATAATTTCCAATTCCTCTTTCTTGATTTGTTTCCTTTTTTGAAGATTTATGGTAAATTTATTTATTTAATTAAATATGCTAGGATATTTAATAAAATAAATAAGATAATTGTTTAAAATGATTTACTTGGAATGATCTATTAATTAAATAAATATTTAATTAATATTGAGTGATTGATTTTTCCATGTGACATTTGATGATTAAAGAATTAATTGTGTGCTCAAGATTGATTTAATTGCCTTTGGTCAGGACCTTGGTGATGCTATCGAGATTAGGGGCTCATGGTTTAGATGACCATTTTCAGGGTATTACAACTTCAACTAAAAATGTCATTCCTACAACCATTAGTCATCGGGCCAATCCCTCTTCTTCATTTAATCCTCCATCTTTACCTATGTCTTCCATAAGTATTCCTATTATCCCTCAACCAATCAATGTGACACAAGGGATCAATTCATTCAACAATTTTATTCCTCCTTTAAGTGTCCCATTTCCTCCTCAATCATCACTTATGCCTACTTACCATAATGTCCCACCGCCTTATTCTCAATCCATGCCTTCCTTTAGTAACATCATACTACCTTCTCAATCAACCATGTCTAACATCAATTCTCCTATCGAAGGGACCATTAATGATCTTGCTCCAATTGTGTCTTCCTTACAACAACAAATTGCTCTCATGAGTCAATCTAGGTTTAGTGTACCCACATTTGATTTTGTGAGCCCGCTTTCCCTTTATATTGTTAAATTTGTCCAACCTAAGCATGTTGAGGTCCCTAAATTGGAACTCTATAATGGAAAAGGTGATCCTCTTACACATGTCAAAACTTTTCAAACCTTGTGTACTAATTTTGGTTATGATCAAAGATTGCTTGCAAAAATGTTTACAAGAACACTAAGAGATAAGGATTTACAATGGTATTGCTTTTTTCCTTCTTATTCTATCACTTCTTTTCAACAATTAGCAAATTCTTTCATTCAACAATTTCAAAACAACATTGGTCCTATAATCACTTCGACTGATTTAATGCATTGTAAACAAGGTGTTAAAGAAAAAGATTGATTTTATTGGCAGATATAAGCATTTGTGTGCTCAAATTTCTTTTCATGTACTTGATAATGATATTCAAAGAATTTTCATTTCTAATTTGGAAAAAGATATCAAGGAAAATCTTCTTTTGTCTAAGTTTACTTCCTTTTCGTAGTTGTGCACAACACTCCACAATTATCAACTGGTTGTGAGTCAAATGGAGCAATCTACTCCAATGGCTCTGAGTGATAAGGAGGAGAGTGTTCAACAATAATTTGTGAAGTTCAAACCAACAAAAAGCTTCATCAAGTTCAATGATACAATCAACAACAACAATGTGAATGCTACAACAGGTGTGCTTCCTATTTCTAAGTTCTTTAAAAGAGAAAGACAATTTACTCCTTTGAATGAATCTTTACATAGTATCATGTCTCAGTTGTTAAAAAGAAATGTTATCAAACTTCCTCCTATCAAACCAATTGACCCATCTAATCTTGCATCCCCTTATTTTGATAGCAATTCCTTTTGTCAATTTCATCATTAGCCTGGTCATGATACTGAGAAATGTTTTGCATTAAAAAGTAAGATTCAAGATTTGATTGATAATAATACTATATCTATGGCAAGTGTGGATGATAAGGGAAATAGATCAGTAGCTCCTCCTAATCAAAATCTTAAGATTTTCACTGATCCTTTTCTTTCTCATACCTCTAACATGATTGAGACTGAACATACCTCTTTCTCTCCTTCTGATCTTACTACCACAGCTCCAAATTTAGTGAATATGGTAGAGAGACAAGACACACCTAAGGACCCTTGTATTACATTTGACCCTAGTGAGACCATTAAAGCACCTGATGGCCCTTTATACATAGTTTCGAAGGTTAAGGAAATACCTTTCCATGGTTCTCTTGTTTATCCCTCTTGCATAGTTAGCATCATCATTGAGGAGTATCTTTTCACTTTACGATTGCATAAACTGATCTATGATGACACTAATGTGGTTTTGAAGTTATTTGATGGATTCTCTTGTCCTACCATTGGTTATATCACCCTTCTTGCTGAGGTTCACACTAATTCTATAAATGTCAACTTTGTTATCATTCATTCTTCTGAGAAATTTTGTGTGAAGTTGGGCTACCCTTGGCTATCTTCCATGAAGTCTATTGCTTCTCCAATTCATAAGTGTTTAAAATTTCTCCACAATGGAGAAATCATAACTATTAACCACAACTTATTTCAACCATATGAAAGAAGCCCAGGTGTTCTTATTGATCTCTTTTGACCCTAAGAAATTTCAATCTCTTCCACAAAGGAGCGATGCTCTTTTCCAATCGTATCAAAAATGGAAGAAAGATATGATCTTATCCTTAAGTCAACCTAGATCCCTAACAATTGATATCTCCATCCTTCTTGAAGATGAAATCCTTCCTCTAACAGATAGGACTAATCTTCTTGCTAAGGAAGATCCTCAACCTATTCCTATGGATGTGACTATTCCTTCTCCTAAGAAGAAAAACAATATTTCTTCTAAGGTTAGACTTGTACCACCTCCCCATGATGGACTTGGTCTCCTTCCTACACCTAATATTCCTCCTTTATATGGTGCAGTTCCACCTCCTGGCTCTTATAGAGAGAAGAGACTCGCCTCTCCTCTTGTCCAACCTAAAAGACCTCAACCTAAACCTTCAACTATCAAAGAGGATATTGTTCCTCCTTTCATAAATATTCCTCCTCCTTCTCAGTCTTCTGCTAAGACTCGATGAAATTGTTGTGCGAGATACCATCGATGAAGGGATAGTGCTCGATCTTGTGAAGCTTCTCCTCAGAACATTCAATCTCCCAAGACTCCAATACTTGACATGATTCGCTTTTCTCCTAAGCAAGATGTTCAACCTACATCTCCAAATCAAAAGTTGTAAAAAAAATGTTATGGTTTTACTCCTATTCATGTTCGTGCTCCTCTATCTATATATCTTGATGAAGAAATGAGTAAAAAATTTATTCATGATGGAAATACAACTCCTAATACTTCTGATAGTGACTATGAATATGTTGATGTGGACAAGCATTTATCAACTAAATTTTCAAAACCCTTAATCCTAGCTCCTAGAATCGAACAAAGTGACTTAGCCCATGAGCATAGTCCTTGTTTGGATCTTGTGTTAGCTTCATCTATTGAGCTCGATGTCGCTCCTCTAGTGTGTTTCTCACCTTCCTAAAATAGTGATTAGTAAGATCGGGAGGTGGATGTCATGCTAGATTAGCAATATTAGCACTGTAGATCTTCTTCCTCTCTCCTCTCTTGCTCTTTGTGGCCATTCTTCTATATATACCCCTATTCTTCTATTTTTCCCTTAATCTCTACTTGAGGATGATGCAAAGCATTGATATTTCCTTTGGTCTCTTTCATGTTGACTCAAAAGACATCCTCTATTTCCTTGCTTCCAAGGTTGTGTCCTTTCTTTGGGGAATGACGATTATTATATGCACATATACATATATGATATACATGAGTTATAATACGACATACTGACCTCAAGGAAAGTGAAACTACCTCATGTTTTGTGTTTATTATCCTTGGTTTTATTCCTCAACTAGGGGCTAAATCCTTGCGATAATGTGCTCCCTTGCTTCTCTCTCTTGACTGTATCCTACCTTAAAGCAATCGCTCCCAATAAGGCATGCGCGATTTCTTTAACGTGGGAGCATACACTCCACTCATATTTTCCTTCTTGATACTTCAATTTATTTAGTTAACTCGGATTTGCTCTATAATTTTGGTATCTTTTCTTGACTCATAGTGAGGGGAACCTTGCCACTTGTAGTCATGGTTTTCCCTTTTACTTTGTTAATTGATGTCGTAAGATCCTTAGTCCACTGGGGGATTGGTGCATCTTGCCTCCTTGACATGGTAGAATTCTTTCAATCTTGTTTCCTTGTACTTTATTGGTAGTATTGGTGTACGTTTATACTCTCACTAAAGTGGGGGCTAAATGTAGTGTCATAAAATTGTGACCACATTAGGGTCTTCATGTTGGCGATTTGAATCCCCAAACCTTATCAAAGACCTAAGACTTGCTCATCCCCGAAAACTGCATTTTTTCTACCCTCCACACTGCCTGAATTTGCTTCCTTTCCTAAGACAAAGGTAGGACAGGGGCATGGCACCCCTATGCCTACCCTATTTCAGGGCCCCCTCTATCCTATATTTTCATTGGACTTTGCATAAAGAGAGAAAACTTTCCCTGTGTCGGCCTGTGATGAAAAATCATTCAATTAACCCTAATTGATGAATATATAAGTCATATTTGCCCTCCCATTTACATAAGTTGGATAAGCGAAGAGGGGGCATAAGTTCAAGCAATCAAGCATTCAACAGCATTCAAGCATTCCTTTCCAGCAGTGAGCATTCTCAAGTCTCCCTTTAAGGCTGGGTGTTGCATTCAAGTCAGTGATTCAACCATTGAAGAGGAGATCCCTTACAACATTCAATTTCACACAAGCAATTATATCTAAAACATCCCTTGAGGTGAATTCATTTCAATCTTTCATTTACATTTACTTGCAAGTACTTTATTTCATCATTTACTTAATTCCAAACTGGGGTTTGACCTGAAGGCAAATCCCCAATCCCAACCCCTTTTCCTCTCTTTTCTATGTATAGGTTGCAGGTGTGCAGTTGTGTTTGCATATTTGGACACTATTTGTAGAGGTGGAAAAACCCTTTTCGTTTAACAGATTTTTCAGAGGACCGTGTGCACTTTCAACACAATCCTGGCAATTTTTCCTCAAATTCGCATGGTAGCTTTGTCTCAACATATTATAGCCAGATCCAGGTGCACATCTTTATCTCATGCTTCTATGTCAAGTTATAATCAGTTCTTTGCTACTTTTACACTTAGTCTCACAACACATAATTCAACTACTTCCTATTCTAAAAGAGGGGTTATCTTGTCATTTTCACACCATTATCAATTCATTTATTATTCAATCTCTTTCCTAAGAGGTTGGATCTAGTGAATTTCCCCCCTCTTTCAATGTAATGTGGATAAAGTGTTTGAAGGAAAATCCACAATGAAACTTTCATCTCTCCTCTGAGGGAAGAAAAGCTTTCCTCTTGATCTCTCCATCATTCACTTTTCCCCACATCACAAATACATTATCTATTATAGAGGTAGAATATATCACAATAGCATCTTGTTGCACTCAGGTCATGTGGATGAAACAAACACTAAAAGATATCAAGGTAGTATATTATGAGGAAATTCCAACTTTGTGTGATAATACAAGTGCTATTAATATTTCAAAGAATATGGTAATGTATTCAAGGAATAAACATATTACAATTTGGTATCATTTCTTAAAAGAGAAGGTTGTAGATAAGGAAGTCAGATTGGAGTATATAATTACTAGGGTGTTGGCAAAGGAACCTTCAAGTATCTCTGATAGTAGTTGGGGATCATTTCCCCCCCTTTTTAAAAATAGATGCATTCAAATGTTACATTTGTCTAGTGGAAGTTCTAAAGTTTATGTTCTATTTCTAGACTAATATGGTGGTTTCTCTCAAGGGGAGTAGTGAATGTTGTAGTTATGAAGTTATTATTGGTAATAGGGAGAGAGATTTTAGAAGAGTGCCATTTATGATCGATGTTAAAGGGGGATATATATACAGGTTAGTAGATAGATCAATTGTGAGTTCAATGTTGTTTTTTGTTGGTGGTGTTACTATCAATGACAAAAGGGAGAGAATGTTTGAAACTTGAAGTTGTTGTCCTATGTTTTCATTGATGTTTATCTATCTCGTGTTGTCATTTATGTCACTATATATTGCATATGGTATGGAAATGAGTATCTTGGAATTGTTGTGTGGTTTGGTAAAGATGTTGAGATATTTTTAGAAGGCTAGTGTAGTGGAAGTTTCAATTTGCAAGAAATAATATTTATCCCAGAAAGAGTTTTTAATGTCAAAATGGAAGAATTCTTTGCATTTATCTAAATTGTGAATATTATCGAGTATGGTTCTAATAATATTTATTATTTGGGTATACTATACTATACTATAAATTTTATAGGTCTTTTGGTTTTTAGATGGTAGATATGGTTGTTATTTTCTCTAACACTAGTTTTCTATCAAAACTATTTCAATGAATGCTTGGTGGCTTCCTAATATATGGATTCAAGTGTTACAGTTTGGATATCATGTCCATTCGGTTTTTATAGTGTCCTAGTTCATTTTTTGGGTGTTAAGTTGACTATCAAATGAAGTTATGTTGTTCTGTGTTTGGGATGCTCGGTTGTGTTGTGCTCATGTTAATCCAGTTGGCTTATCTTACTTGGACCATATTCCTTTGGTCCCAATATACTTTGGAGAATGCATTTGATAGTTGTTTTGGGTCTCATCATGGTGCGTGGAGATCTGCATTGTGTAATTTGCATTGAAGGATAGTTTTGAGCCAATTGGTTAATGCGCTTTGATATTCATCTACACATTTCATTTAATGTTGACATTGGAGGATGTGCTAGCATGTTCTTTACATTGGAATCATTTTGAAATAATATGTTGTGATGTATTTGAGTCCTCTATCTCTTAGATTGGAACAAAATGGATATTTTAGGTCAAAATGATCAAATTTGTGTAATAATGTATATTATATCTATGTCCAACCTAGTCAATGGTTTTAATGAATAAACTTATATATAAAGGAGTAAAAACGTGTGAGTGAAGGTATGGGATGTGTGTGAATTGATGAGAAATGAATGTGAATGATTTGCAAGAAGATTTGGTGTTGGAGATGTGTGAAAGTTAGTTGTTAAGAGCTTAAATGATGATATCTTCAGTGTGACAATTTTCTGAGATAGTGTTTGAAGTCAAATGTGTTTTCCATGATATTGATTGCTTGACATAGAGGTTCATGAAAAATTTCATGATCAGGAGATCTTGTTCATTTCAATTCATCTATTCCTTTCTCTATTGAAAGATAACGAGTAACTTGGCATCTTTCCTTATCTTTCTCTATGGTTGTGCATCTTTGTTTTGCAAGTCCTCTCAAGGGTAGTGAGTTTGAGAGGCAATAAATTGTAATAAAATATATTCATATTATGAGTGTGATTCTTACCATGGTTTTTCCTTGCTTAGGATTTTCCACGCAAATCAAGTGTTCATATGTTTGTTGTGCTTTGTGTTTTCATGAATTATTATTGTAATAATTATATAGTTGTGGTTCAAAGTTTATAAAATCATAAATTAGTATTTTAAGGTTCGAACATATTTAGACCCCTTCTCAGTTCTCAGGGTAAAAGCACAATGTTGCACGCTACCTTTTTATAAAGGAAGTGGCCAACACAAGTAATATTGTTTAACTTCGACCACATAAAAGTGAAATTTCTAAATTGAATTTCAAAATGATGTTAACTGATTAAATGTAGATATATTAATGAAATTTATGTCATGTTAATTTAATTTTTTTTTTTAAATGATATTTTTTTTTATATGCAAAGATAGATTTTTTATTGCTAAAAATCAAGGGTTCTAGTCAGCATCACCAAAAAAAATAAAAAACAAACTTTGTTTTTTCTAATTTTATTTTTTCAAATAGAGGACATATATACCTAGTGCTAAAAAAATTAAAATTAATTTTTGATGTATATTTTTCTCGTAATAATATTTTTTAGTCCAACATAGTTGAATTTGGTAGTTTTCATTCAGGGTGACCTTTTGTCTACTAAATTTATCTTTATCAAAAATAAATTATACCCTTTTGGAGAAGATTCTCTCAGCTAGTGAAAAATATTTTTATTTTGTTTTTAAAATATCATTTAATATTTTTTTTTTAATTTCAAATCAGCCTCTTTTTTAACCTAAAAAACCTACTTGCAATGTTTAAAAAATAAAAAATAGTAAATTAATCAAAATATTAAAAATAATTATATGTCCATATTCCTGACTTCAAGCTCTACAAAATGGTATTTTTTTATTTTTGTAAAAAATTATTTTGCGGAAAGAAAAATAGAGCAGAAGTAAAAAGTTTCAGAAATGTAGACAAAATAATGATTTTGCTACCACATCACCTAACACATAGGCTAGTTTGGTCAAATTGACTTCAATCGAACTATTTTAAATAATTTTGGCCAGACTTTTGGTGCCATCTAGGCATATTGGCCATGCCAACAGGCACCACTTTAGCAAGAAAATAGTTCAGTCGAACTACACTAGTTAGCCCAAAGGGCGACACAGCTTTGTGCTTTTGCCTTATCCCTTTCTCTATCGAAAGATAATGATTCTCTTGGCATATTTCCTTAACTTTCTCTACGGTTGTGCATCTTAGTTTTGCAAGTCCTCTCAGGGGTATTAAGTTTGAGAGGCAATATTGTAATAAATTATATTCATATTATGTGTTATTCTTACCATGGTTTTTCCTTGCTTAGGATTTTCCATGCAAATAAAGTGTTCATGTGTTTTTTTTTCTTTTTTCTTTCATTAATTATTATTCTAATAATTATATAGTCATGGTTTCAATTTTATAAAATCATAAATTAATATTTTGCGGTTCGAACATATTTAGAGCCCTTCTCAGTCCTATGATCTCTTCAACTATAAGTACTCTAAGCATATCAAAGAATCCGATAATATTTTCAATAAACAAACACATTTATATATAATATCATTTCCTGAAAGAGAATGTTGTAGAGAAATAAGTCAGATTGGAGTATGCTCATACAAAGGATTCGGTTGGAAATATTTTCACAAATGCTCTATCAAAGGATACATTTGAGTATCTTAGGCATAAGCTAGGGATAATTTCCCCTACTTCTTCAAACTAGACACACATTTTAGTGCATCTATTTGGGAAGAGATTCAAGGTATATATTTTGACTCTTGGATTGATGTGATCTACTCCTCAAGGGGAGTAGGATGCTATTTGGTTACTAATTTTAGGGGGAGTAGGAAATTGTTTGATATTGCTAATAGTGAGAGAATTTATAGTTCGTTATTTTATCAAAGAGGAAGATAAAATCATAGAAGAGAAAGAAGTGTAGATGAATGATGAAAAAGAGAAAGAGAAAAGTGCACAAAGAAGAGAATGCAGATGACTATTTTGATTAAAAGAAAGTACAGTGAAGATATTTGACTTGTGTCCTTGATTTCAAAGGGGAAGAGAAAGTATTGTGTTGTGTGAGCATTTCCATCAATGACCAAGGGGGATATTGTTGGTAATTATTGTCATTAATGTTTAGGTGTTGTCATTGATGTCAACCCTTAACTTATAACGTTGATATTGATGACACATGGTGCAATTATGTACAATTTTATGATCGATCTATAATGAAAATTATTGGAACTCTTGCCATTGATGACTTTGTGTTATTATTAATGTTTTGTTGATGATGATACATGTTTTTTGATGTCAATCCTTAACTTGCATTGTTGATGTTGTTGATTAGTGTTGATGATGGAAGTACATGTTGTCGATATTGTTGATACTTTGTGCCTTGTAAAAAAATTATAGATGGCATTCATCTATTTCATGAAAATCTTTATTTTGTGGACAAAATAAAAAAGGAAAGATAGTTTTTGAGCTTGACAAAGATTATGATAAAATTCTTGAATTTTTCCATCTTAAGTCCTTTATAGAATTGGTCTCAAAGGTAAGATCCTAGGATTGATTGAAACTTATGTTTCTACTCTTAAATTCTTTATCATCTTTAATAATTTTGTATGTGGCAACTTTACTATTTATGATAGGAACAAGAAACTTTATCCCCTCTCAATATTTTCTCATCTATGTTATTCATGTATTAGGAAGGAAAATTAGGGAAGGTATTAGAAGAAGCAGCCTCAAAGACTTCAAATGTTCCTATATTCAACAATTAATTTTCCATCAATATTTTTTTGATGACAAACTTTGTCTAGGAGAAGCGACTATAGTGAGAACCAAGGAATGGGATAGTTATTTTTCTAATTTTCTCTAGTCTCTGGTAAAAATATAATCTGGAGAAAAGTGTTATTTTAATCTAGCATGTTCATCCTTATTCATAGTTTAGAATTATTAGAATACTCAAATGTCAGACTCCACTTTTTCCTTCCTACTACTTGGAGATGCCTTTATTTCTTGGGAAGGTAGATTGTTCTATTTAGGTAGACCTTACTAAAATGTTAAGTCAGAAGCTAGTTGCTTGGAAATGGGTTCTTCCCAACAATGTGGGGAAAGTTCAACTTCTTAAATCCTTCTTTCATAGCACCTTGGTATATTTTCTATCCTTTTCCAATATCACCTTGATGTGGTTTGGAAAACTTGAGTAAATCCAACGGAGATTCCTATTAGTTGGAACTAAACAAAAGAAATGTATCTTCCTTGTGGATTGGGATACCATTTTCCCTACAAGGAGATTGGGTAGTCTCATGAACGATAAATAAGATATCACCGACAACCAACCCTCTTGGATTATTGACCCTAACTAGTATGATCCTCTTGTATATTATGTTGTTGAAGATCTACTCAATGTCATTTGTAAATATAGGTTCTAAAAAGTTAATTCTTAGGATATTCTAGTGTGGCTAAATTCCAAAGATGATAATTACTTTGTCCAATCAGGGTATAGCATTTAATTGCTGGCATTAGATTGACATTGATATCAATATTCAGAGGACAATGATGTAGAGATGATAAGTGCCACATAGAGCAACATAGAGAGAAAGTGCAGTTGTAGAAATGTATAGCATGTCATGTTAGTTGCACACAGTTACAAACATGTTTTATGCAGGTTTACTACAGTTGACCGTATGACTTTGAAAGAAGATTTTGATGGTATGTATGTAGCCCAATAGATAAACTGCTCACGCAAATAGTTGACAGAAGTTGACTGAGTGATTTGGATGTCCAATGAGAAGATTTTGATACCATGTTTGCATGTCGATAGGGAATATGATCTAGATGGCTATTGACCAAGTTTGACTACGTGATTTAGCAATCAAATGTGATGACATGTGGCTTTCTGGCGATCGAAGAGGAAATCAAATACATAGATGGCACTGATAATGGATGTAGTTGTCAATCTTTTAAGGGAAGGTTGAGAAAGAGTGAAGAACTCATTAATGGAAATAATATAGAAAATTGATGTGTGGCTTGAGATGCTCCATAGAGAGGAGATATGATCTCATCAAACAGATGAAGATTACTAAAGTTAGTAATCAGAGTATAGAGCAGACCAAGAAGAATGCATTTAATAAGTGTGGTAAATCTGAAACAAAAAATAAAATTTTCTACTGCTATGATTCCTCGGATGTCAAAAAGGAATTCTTTTAAAAAATTTGTTTTGGAGGGAAAATTTTATGCATATAGTGACAATTGGATGGAGAGATGATTGAGGAGATCTGACAGTGGCAGTTGAGGTTTCTAAGTTGGTAAGAATATTAGATTATGTTGCAAATTCCTTTGAAGCTCAAGAAGATTATCTTAATAGATGGAATTGGTTGTTTTTGAAATTCCCATTTTTTTGGAGGGAAAATCTTTAGACTACATAGTTGACTAGGAAAAAGATAATTGCATGTGAGAGAAGATAAAAAAAAAGGACATAGTTTTGGAGGTGTGCAAGAAAAAGAAGCTCTAAAAAAAATAGAGGTTCAAGAGAAACAGTTTCCACAGGTGCACATAACACGATGTTGGGGCGGTCAATAACATCACAGAGAATTTGTGTGCAGAAAAATTTGAAAGTGAAAGAGGAGATCAGAGGCAGTGGGAAGTAGAAGTAGAGAGAAGGAAAAGAGGAGAAAAGAGATTCCAAGATGAGTTCAGTGATTAAAGAGAAGAGTGTGGAGGAAATTTGCAGAGAACAGGGTAAGGTGGATAGAAAAGAGGGTGTAGCAGTTGACCTAAGAAGTGTGCAATAGAATAATAGTGAAGTAATTTGCACACGAAAGAGAATGAGATAAAGAGTACCAGACACTAGAGATTTGAGAGTGTAGAGTCAAGGTGGAGAGGTAGAGAAGGAATATTGATCAAAGAAGAGTCAAAAGGAAGATAGAAAGAAGAGAGAAAAGAACAAGAGCAATGTTAAATATAGAGAAGAGAGTTGAGATTGAGGCCCAAGATTAGAGAGGAGAAAAGAGTCTAGCCAATCTCATTAGTAGAAGATAATTGGTGTGGTAGAATACATCAATTGTAACTAGGTACTTAATTTATTTTTAAATATTTATTCATTTCAAATCTCTAAGTGGGTGCTCAGAGTAGGAGTAGGTTCTCCTTTGGTTTGGTGCCCATAAAGCTAGGGGTTGGTTCTCCTTTGGGTTGGTGCCCATAAACTTCAGGGGTTGGTGCCCTGAACATTGTAATCAGTTTTATTTGGGAGGTCGGATTTGAGCAGTAGACTCCAGTGGCATTTCTCACTGAGGTTTTCCCCCACTGTATGTTTTCCTCGTATATTCTTCCATTATGATTAAAAAAAAAAATTGTGTGTAAATGTGTTAAATGTCTCTACTCGTAGTATCTTGACTTTTGTAATTATAGCTTATATCATTTAGAAAGTTCATGTTTTTAATTACCACTGATTCACCCCCCTCTTAGTGGTCCATTGTGTTCCTTCATTAATCCCATAAATGATCTTCTTAACTCAATTGAATAAAGTTGTAGAAGTGCTAAACCAATACCAAATCCATCTTCTTCTAGTGGATGAACTTCCATATAAAAGTATTCACTATTGATAATCTATAAAAAAGAGTTATGAAATTAGTCAATATGAGTTTTCTTTGCAAGGAGGATGAGAAAAGAATTGACAACCTTGTATTCTATTATGACTAATCGTTTCATCAAGAAATCCTTAGCAAGTTCTCCTTCTACTAGGTTTGGCAAAAGGATACCAAGAGAAATATTGAAAGTTGGACTCCCCTTCTCAAATCCTCTTTTATCAAGATTTGGTGGAAATAGTTCCTCCACACTAGATGGGGCCCTTGGAAGGACACAATAGAGAGTCTTTAGAGACAAAGAGAAGCCTTTATATGTGCTTGAAAATATCATTATTCACAACTTCAAGGAAAATATAAAAAAGGTGTTCATACTACTAATCCTAAAAGAAACCCCTCTACTCTAAGTATAAGGATTACTAAGATATTAGATATTTATGAAATCATTAATGATACAAGTTCTAAAATATTCTTTTTCAAAAAGTCTATTTTTTTGTTCCTCAAATTTGAATGGTTGAAAATTAACTTTGATGCATTTATGAAAGGGAACTTGGGTCAAGCAAACGAGGTTAGTATCCTAAGGGATAATAGGGGCACACTAATCTTTCCTTATGTTACCAAATTTTGTGTTCTAATCCTCAAAATTTTCTAAGGTGGATTTTGCATACGACAATATGCAATTGGCCAAACAAAAAAAGATTAACAAATGTGTTAATTGAAGGAGACTCAAAAACTGCAACATGATGCAAATTAGTGTCACTTCCAGTTGGTTTCTTTGATGCCTCATTGAGGAATATCATCATTACATGATGATACTTGGTAAAAATAGGCTAAAGCTTGTCTTCCATGATGGTAGAACATTAATTGACTTGTTGGCAAATATAGGATCCTTTGTCCAAACTATCAAAGTTTGGAATAATATGGATTCACTTCTAGAGCTTTTGAACTCTTTGATTACATGAATGAAATGAAATATTTTATTTCCTCTAATTGGGAAAGAAAAAACATGTAATAATGACTCGTGTGTATAGTAAGCATCCTAACTATGATTTTTAGGGAATGATGTTATCACTCCTTCCTTGGCTTATATTAATAAGCACATTCCCATTAATCATTTAAATGCTCATATTTTGTTTAGAAATATCTAAAATTTGTACTTCTTTATTCATTTATTACTCCTATAGCATTGTTGCTAGATCATCTTTCATAGGATTTGATCTTGTCCAAATGGAGCCCAAAAATTGTGAGACTCCAAAGAATGACCAAGAAGTCTAGCTCATCCACTATGAATGTAATATGGCCCCATACATTGAGGCTACGTTTGGTCATGACCCTACCCTCTTAGTTAAGTTCACAATTTCTTAGAATGATGCAATAATTAATGTTAACGGTCTCTCCTTTTGTGTTATTGTTAAACTGATCCTAGCTGCAATTGGGTTCCCACTCAAAGGCAATAATTTCCCTAAAAAGCCCAAATGGAGTTGTTAGGAAGACATGAAAAGGTTCTTGAATACAGGAGAGAAGATCAGCCAATTGCAAAATGAGTTTAATAAAGAGGGCCTCTTAGAGTTTGGAAGAATATCATAAAAAATCTCATTAGGTATGTCACATTAGAAGACCACTTCAAAAAATTTATTCTCAGGGCTTAATCATTTTAGGCATAATTTGAAGATGAAATTTTTATTCTGCATTCATTCATCTTTGGATTAGTCTTTTAAAGTTGTCCTTGTCAATGACAAGTATGTTTCTCTTGACCAAATTTTAATCTACCATCTTTATTGGTATAATTTTACCCTTACCCTAACTATTCCCTTGCTCCTATGCATTACCAACCCATTGCTCATCCATGTGGGAAAGAACCGTACATGTAATGCAAATAATCTTAGTAACACTTTCACCTCTATTTCAAATACTCCCCTCATTTTTGAAAGGGAATTCTATTCCATCCATGTGCACTCCTTAAAAGGTAAATATCTAGCTACTAACTCCTATGTCACTTCCAAAAGTAAAAATATCTCCTTTTTAGACCTGCCTACGATTCCCATCTTAGATGATGACTCAAAATCCACCTATCCCCCCTCCTTTGAAGACTCCCTTGATAAATATTTGTCCACCCCTCCCATACAGCACCAAGCTATTAGACCCCCTTCCCCTCCTTAGGTAGTGAAACCATCTCCTAATTTTTTATCTAAGGACCCCTTTGCCTCTTAGGAACCCCCCCTCATGAAATCTTTACAATCAAATCCATGATACAGTCAATAACTAGTGCAAGGCTTATAATATCTATAAAAATATCATAAAATGATAGCTTTCTCAAGTGCATACAACCAAAAAGAAGATCTACAAATGAGAGTCAATTGCCTTGACCAAATATTTCAATTAGCCTATGAGATGGTGGATGATTAGATTTGGTATGCCATGAAAGGGGTTAATTATAATTTTAACAAATTATATTCTTTCGAGAAATATATGGAGTATCAAGTAGCCATTTGGTTCTATAGAGGATTGCAAGATTATGGAACAAGTGGTTTGCAATCTTCAAGCCAAATAGAAAAGAAAATCTTCAACAATATGTAGGAAATATCACTTATTGCAAGGATTCTATACAAACATGGCTACAACTCTTCAAATTTTTTCATAAGAATTGGAGAAAAGAAAAAAAGAAGCAGAAAAGAGAAGAAGTTGCTATTGTTTCCCCTTCTAGTTTCAGTGGGAAAGTAAAGGTCAAAGAGAACACCCAGTCCAATAGCACTTCTACCTCGGAGGCTTTAGATAATAGAGTTCCAAACAATTTGTCTTTTGAGGACAAGTTGGAGATCTTAAACAAGGAGTGGAAGGTCATGAAAGACCTTAATCTTCTAGATAACTAGTAATTTGTCTTTCAATTATGGGTAGTCCTATTCTTTTCCCCTCTATTTTTTTTGTGAATGCTAGTGACTTCTAATTATCTAGTGTCTTTTTATTTTTTTGATGTTGTGAGACTCCTCTCCATCGCCTCTATGACTATTTTGCAAACAAGTTTAAACCTTTTGTCCTCATGTAATCAAAATTGTTCTATTATAATATTATATTTTAATTTTTAATACGTTTGCACATTAATTTTTTTAAATGATTCAATATATATTTAATTTATTAATATAATATAATAATAAATATTAGATTAGATTATCTATTATCTAAATACATTAAATTAACATATAATATATAATTTATTATATATTATTTCAAATTTAAATAATTGGTATAAGAATTTTTAATATTAACATATATCATTTTCTAATTTGTATGATACAAATACATATTAATTTAATTGATTTTCAAAAAGATATAATATACATACGTTTTACATATTAAAATATTTTTAATAAGATTATCTTGAACATTTTCTTAATATCAATTTAGAACTTTCTTTTAGTTATAATATTTTATATAAAAAATAAATAAATTATCTTCAATGTTTTTACCAATTTATATTTAAAATGATTTTTTTAATGAATTAAATTGATAATAACTCATCTAATTAAAGAATATTAGTTGCAATAATATTATTGATAATAAGTATTAATAAAAGATGTAAAATTGCTCATGACAAATACTAATAAAGATGTAAATTTCCAAGCATATACTTATAGCCCATGACAAATGCGAATAAAGATGTAAACTTTCAAGTATATACTTATACTATGCAATCAAATTTTAAGAAATAGTATACATACATTCAAAGCTCTCTAAGCTCTCTAGATTGAATCTAAACCTTACACTTGGCTAGTTGATCTCCTTTGGTGAAAGCTTTACGAAGTGTAAATTTGTAGGCTTAACATTTCATTTACTTACAAGAAAAGAAATGCTTAACCTACGAAGTATCACAAATCAATTCCAAACCAATTCATCTTACTATAATCTTTGTGTTTGCGCAAAACTTTTGGAAGACTCGTCGAATTGTACGAGCTAGTGGAGTTGAACACACGACGCAATACCATATTCATTCCTTTGGACATACTAATCAAACGCTTTACATTCTATTATTTTAAGATTACCTCCATCGCAAGACAGCATAGATTCCAAGCGCACTCTCCTACTCAAGAATTTTATTTCTTTTTTTCATTTTTGCCCCTTAAATAGCAAGATACAATCTGCCCTTTTAAAGATAAGACTTGGGCATCTACTAAACTGGTCAGTTGTGTTGATTGATGTACGAACTTCAAATCAACAGCCAACCAGCCAATTGTATTATAGAAATATGCAGTCTTTCTTTTCTAGCATTGATGTTTACGTAGTTCTGAACAGAAATAATAATAAGTGTATTTTTTAATGCAATGAGCTGTGTATGAATGAGATTATTTTTCAGTATAGAATCAGTGCTGTAGTCATTCTCATTCACTGATGGGTTTGCTTTACAGGAATCACAAGAAATGTGGCGATTGAGGTCGAGTAGTCAGAATATCTAGGCTCAGAAGATTGTGACCAATGGCAGCCCAAGATATTATTTGCAGGTTGAACGAGTTACCAGAAAGTTTTCTCTGCTCCAACATTATCTCCTGCCTTCCCCTCATTGATGCCGTACTCTCCTCCATTCTCTGTAGTAAGTGGCGATATCTCTGGACTAAAATTTCCCATCTTAGTTTTACTCCTGAATTCTTTAGCCATCTATTCGATCGAGAAGAAGAAGATGTTATAAATGTCAGAGAGACAATGGAGCACATTCTGATGCAGCACGATGCCCCTCTTGAGAGTTTTGGCTTTCATATTTCTAGGTGGTCTTGTAATGTTCCAATATATGTGAATGTCTTGGACGAAATTCAAATAGAGCAATGCATTCATCATGCAGCCAAAAAAGGAGTGAAAAGGATGCTTCTCAAAGTTGATGCCGATTTCAGAGGCTTGAAAATGGATCTACCTGTTACTGCTTTTGGTTGTAATGCCCTCCTGTATTTGGAACTTTCCCGCTTTGTGATTCCTCAAATACCCAAGCCTACTCCATCTGAGAATTTCCCATTCCTGAAAACTTGTTGTCTACGTAATATTGAGAATCTTACTGACAGGAGTCTACAGGGATTCCTAGAGCTATGCCCGGTTCTCCAGAAGTTAGTGATCTTAAGTTGTAAAGAATTAATAGATTTGAAAGTCCAGGCTGCTAATCTCAATTGTTTTATCTTATTAGGTTGTTCTTATGTAGAATCCTTGATAGCAGACTGTCCACAATTGTGTCAAGTCAAGATAGGTAGTGATTCTAGCTTAGCTAAAGTGCTGATAAATACTTATAATCTGGTTGAGCTAAAAGTATGGGATTGTCGCATATTATCAAAAATGCAGATAAATTCTTGTGTTTTCCTAAAGGAAGTTGGATCGCTTGAAGCACTGTCAATTGAAGGACATTCAAATGTTGGATCATTGAGAAAATTATCCCTAACCAGTTGCTCATCATCAAGATTTCATCGCTTCTACTGTCCAACTCTTGTCGGCATCTTTCCTGACCTTGAAGAACTCAAAGTATTTCCATCCATGATGGTAACATTTTTCTTCTTTTCTTCAATTAAGATCCAAAGGTTTGTCAAGCAATATGTTGGGTTTTTCACATCAATCGATCACTTTTTGTGTGACAGGGAACTTCAATGGTAAGGGGGGAGAAGAATACATCAGACTTCATGTTTCCTAATCTGAAGAAGGCATCTCTATTTATTTCATCACGTCAGAGTAAAGAAGATGTAGCCGTGTTGGGTTTTGTTCTTAGAAATTCTCCTTCCTTGAATACTTTAATAGTAAATCTGTTGTTTTGCTTTGAAGATTTTGATGACCTAGAGTTCAAAAATCAATTACTTGGTCTGAAACGAGCATCTAAAGAGGTAGAAATAAAAGTATTGAATGAGGATGATGATGAAGATGAAGAGGAGTATTACGAGGAACCAGAAGATGATGAGGTTGAAGAGGAGTATTATGAGGAAAGAGAAGATGCATCTCCATTTAGGAACCAAAATGATATGCAAGATTCTGATTGGTCTAGATCAGAGGATGGATTTTGGGATAGAGATGATGATTATACGAGTCCTAGACTTCTTCCTCATCTGATGGCTCATATAGAGGATTGTTAGGGTTTCAATCAGATCCGAAGCAAATATGAACTAACAATTATATGCAGATTTAAATACAAAAGATAAAGAAATAAAACAAGACACAGATAACACAGAGATTTAACGTGGTTCACCCAGAATGGGTTACGTCCACCATACACAGTCATCCAATCTTTCTTATTATCCAGCAAAAACAGTACATCAACCTTACAATGCCTTAAGCATCCCAGCCGCTTATAACATGCATTTTTAGGGCAACAAACAAAGTCATCCTTTTTAGGGTTTTATTACAATGTCAGTTTTCATCAACGAAAAAACGGACCAGTCACCCGGCGAGGATACATGCTGAGTGTACAGTACTTTGCTGATCAGTCACCACATTTCAACAAGGATGACCACGACTATGAACATTACAGAGGTCAAAGAGGTTTGAGTGACACTTGGGGTTTTTAATATGAATATGAATATGAATATTTATGGTTGTCCTTTATGGTTCAAGTCTTTATGAATATGATATGTATAGCACTGTAACAATTTCACAAAAGAGAAGCTAGAATGTATTTATGTACTATTTGGTTTAAATGTTCACAGCTTTACAGCTATTGTAAGCATTTTGTGTCTTGAATTTCATTTGTAAATTTTAGATTTGTTTTATGAAGTGTGTAGTGCATATTAAATGATATAAGAGGAGAGTAATCTAATATTGTATAATTTTAGAAAGTTCTTTCTTTCATGGTTTCCAAATTTTATCGTTTTGTTTGAATGAAATTTTGAAAAAAAATTAAATTAAATTTAAAAGGTTATTTTTTAATTGTGGCTTTAGAATACTTAGAAATCTATGATATTTTGATATTTGAATATGAAATTAAAAAACTAAAAAATTATGATTAATGAATGTTAATTAATTAAACATAAATGATTATACACACAAATTTATTTAGATTAGTTGAATTGCTAGTAGAGTGATTTAGATAAAGTAATATTGCAAAAAGTAACTATTTATGAATTGCAATAAACAAAGAGAGAGATTTCTCAACTGTTTGGTCAAAGAATGTAAAATACTTAATGAATTCAGAGTGAGATTAATGCACCTTGATATCTAGAAAGATCCTAGATTATCATGTGTATTCATCATATTTAGAACATTCTTCTCTACTTTATGTTGATATGCCTTCATTGGTTTTTACATATTTTGTGCCTTTTTAAAGAAAAATTTACTCATATTTTACCATTTTGATAGGTAAACTTAAGTTTTTAGAGAATTTTTATACAATATATTTTTTCAAAGTTGAACCTCTCAAAAAATAAATAAATAAATCACTAGTACTCTAATATCTGATATTGTGTAATTTATGAAAGTTGTGTGGTTCAATAATCAAATTCAACAATATCTTGACATTTATTATAATTTATAAATACTATCTTTTCCCCTCTCAAAAATTATAAAATATACTATGGCACCAAAGTGATTTGGAAAGGTATGTTTCTTTAAATTCAATGATATCCTCCTACTACCTAGCCTTGAATCTTTTTCCTTAAGGATGATTTTTTATATATTATCTATTCATCATGATATACCTCAAAAAAAAATGATACAATTCTTAATACATTTATAATCATTTTCTTAAATAACAATGACACATTCTTTAAAGAAAAGATATAATTGTATACATGAATGATCTTCACTTTGTGATACATGAATTTTTTAGATAGCATATGTATAAACTTAAGAAGATTAATAATTTTCATTTTTTATGTTTTTACCTTACAAGATTTCATATTAATTTGATCTTTACCTTTATCCTCTCGAATTGTTACTTTTTTATTTGGGTTCAAATTTCTCTCTTATTAAATAAGCTACTCATCTATTACTAGTTTGTATAGCAACATTAAGACTATTTATGATGAAACCTTAGCGAGACCTTGTTGGATTACTTTTTAAAAAGGAGTTGTTTTTTCACTTAATGTTCAATGTTCAATGTTTCACATCAAAAAGACTAAGTGATAATATTTTTTGTGTTTTTTCTCTTAATTTAATTGATTGTCCTAATGACTTAGTATATGCACTTTAATACACATTTTTCAAAGATAAGATCAAGAATTTTGGCATGTGGGTTGATAGAATTATAATCAAATTATAGATTAATCGATAAAGGAGAGATACATTTTAAACAAGTTCAATGTAGTGGTGAGTACTTGCCTTTTTAACATATATTTAAATAGTTTTTGAGTAGCATAACTGAATTTCAATTTTTTCCTCATAACTCAATGGAATTCATATTACTCACCTTGATCACCAATTATAATGCAACTTGCTAGTTTATAATTGTTGTTATCATTTATACTCCTCGAGGCATTAGTGGTCTACAAATCACCCAACATAACATAGTTTGCTATAACTTATTTGCTTCATTTTAATCAACCATGATATAACAACTTGCTATTTTGTGACCATTCTACTGTTATTTTATGGATCACCTCGCATAACACGACTTGATGGCCAATAGAATTCGTAAAAAAAATTTGGCATCCATGCTCATCTAGCATTAAAAAAACTTGCTATACCCATTAATAATGCCTAAAAAGGACCCCCAAAAAATTCTAAAAAATATGTCATCCCCATAAATCCACCCTAAACACCTAAAGGTTTTAGTAAATCATATCCACGATAAAAAAAATTAAAGTTCTTTCATAAGTTATAAATCTTGCATTTCTAAATACCTTAAAAGATATATTTGTTAAGTTGGAAAAAAAAATGAGTTCTAATTTTCAGCAAAATATATTTATTAATAATAAATTGGGTATCACTCATTGCAATAATGTTCCCTAAAGACAAATAATATCACCCATCCCCTAACATAAATACTAATAAGGATTCTAAGATGCACTATATTATTTAGTCTAAATATTAAACAACCACATGAAACATAATTATAAATTAAAATATATCAAAATATAAAAAAATTGTCAAATAAATTTAATAAATAATATTAATTATTATACTTAAAAATAAAATAAATAACAAAACTATAACTTTAACACCTATATAATAACATAAAATAAAGGTCGCAATTGAAAATAACTTATTGAGATGGCGAAGAAGCGAGTGAGAGGGAAAGTTCGAAGGGGCTCTGCTAGGGTTTTGATGGAAGAGGCTGATAAGATGATGGGGATGGTGATGGTGATGGTCCCAATGTCTTCTTCTTCTAGTCTCCTGGTTGCAGTGCCTTCTTGCGGGTTGGGGTTGTTTTTGTGGGACCTACATAAACCCTTGTTTCTACCATTGCCTCTGCCTTCTTTGTTTGTGGTAAGGCGAAGATCGTTTGGGTAGATGCATGCAAAGATGTGGCATTTGCAATGTTGTTCATTGCCTCTTCAGTGGCTATGTTTGTGGTTCTGGTGTTGTCTCATGCTGGGGGCCTGAGCGTTGGGCTGAGTGGGTGTGATACTCTTTGTTTCTCCTATTTTTTGGGTCATATGTCTATTGATGGGGTTCCTGTTTGTCGTGTCTTTGGGTTTGAGGCAGCCTTTCTTAGAAGCTGGGAAGGTGTCATTGCGACCTTGGTCCATGCTTTTTTGGTGAATGTCTTTTGTGATGATGGGCCCCTGCTTCTAAAGTTTGGGGTTGAATGTAAATTCATTGCTTGTCTTGGAGGGATCTTCTATGTCATTTCTTTGGGGTTCGGTGGTGGACTCTAGATGCTTTCCTAGTGCGGGAGGGAGCTTTTGTTGCTAGGTTCCTTTTTGGATTCGTGGCCTCTCCTCTCTCTGTTCTTTTCCTTTGGTTTCCAAGGGCTTTTTTTGTGTTGGGTAACTCTCTTCTTGTGGTTGTGGGACTGCTTCTGTGGAGCACTATGAGAGGATTTTTTGGGCTTCCGGACCTTTCCTATCCTTGTCTGTCTGAGGTGACCCTTTCTCTTATGGAGGTGGAAATTTGGTGGAAGGGATTGGTTTGGTTTCAGCTGGCTGTTGTGGACTTCGAGCTGTCATTTTGCCTTCTTTCTATTGAGGTGGGCATCTTTCCTATTGAGGTGGGGAGATGGTTGGAAGAGGCTATCTGATTGCTCTTGCTATTCAAGCTATTGGTGGATATTGCCTATTTTTTCTCTCATGGTTGTCTCTACTAGAAGGTCTAGGTTTCTCTTTTCCCTATTTCCCACCTTGTTTCAAGGCTTGGCTCTTTATTGCTGTCTTTTTGTTCAGCTCTCTTTTTTAAGGTTTTGGGAGCCTTGAAAATCTCTTTGCCAGGCAGTGGGAGCCCTATTTTTCTCTTAGGCAGGCTGGATGCTTGTGGTTTTCAAGGGCCCAACCTGGCCTGTTGTTGTCCATGTTTTTGGTTAAGGGCTGGTTTTGTGTTTGGTGACTTGATTTCTTTGTTTAAGATTAAGGGATTCTGGGATAACCCTTTGATGGTTTTGAGTGCCAGTTCAAAACCCAGATTCAAGGTTAGGAGAACCTTTCAAAACCCTTGGTGTCCAGATTGGGTTTGTATGGTCAATTATTGTAATCTGGAGTTTATGATGGAGGTTATGGGTGTCTGGATCCACCCATGATTGCAATCGCAGGTTAAGGGTCTCCCTGTAAAACCCTTGTGTTTGTTCTTGGGGCTGATCCTTTCAGTCCTGGATCTAGTAGGCCTATTGGTTTCATTTTAGCAGCATCGTTATGCATTAGTTGGAAGCTGAAGAGTTAGTTGTGTTGGTTTTTGGTTGTGGCTTCATTTGTTAATATCTTTGAGCAGCATGCTTTGTTGCGTTCTAGATCCCGGTAAAATCTATTGGGTTTCAGGTCCCTTCAAAACCTATTGTATGAAGTTTCTAGTCCCCTTAAAACCTGTTTTCCCTTGATCAAAAACATAAAATAAAGATCTATTCAATTTCTATCAAACTTATTGTAAAAACACATTATACATGCACTCCAAACACTCCAAACTCTCTGGATTAAATCTAGACCTTCCACATATACCTATTTGAACTCCTTTATTGAGTGCTTTGCAAATTGTAAATATGTGACTTGTATGGGCTTTATGCTTTCTTTTACTTAAAGAAAACGAGACTATTAACCTTCAAAGTATTACAGAAGAATTATACGTGCTAGTGGTTAATGATACATTATATTCGTTCCTTGGGAATTATACTTTTATCGCAAGACAGCACCGATTCCAAGCGCACTCTCCTACACTTAAAAGAGAACAATTTTCATTTTTCCCCCTGTAATAGCACGAAGAATTTTTTAAGAAATCCAAAGAAATATGGCGATTGAGGTCGATTAGTAAGAACATTGTAAACAATGGCGGACGAAGATATTATTTGCAGGTTGAGTGAGTTACCAGAAAGCTTACTCTGCTCTATCATTATCTCTCGCCTTCCCCTCATTGATGTCGTACGCTCCTCCATTCTCTGCAGTAAGTGGAGATATATTTGGACTAAAATTCCCCATCTTAGTTTTTCTCCTGACTTCTTTCACCATCTATTTGATCTAGAAGAAAAAGATATTATAAACATCTGAAATACTATAGAGTATATTATTATGCAGCACGATGCCCCTCTTGAGAGTTTTGACTTTCATATTTCTAGGTCGTCTATTTATACTGAAATATATGAGAGTGTCTTGGAGCAAATTGCCATGGAGTAATGCATTCATCATGCAGCCAAAAAAGGAGTGAAAAAAATGCTTCTTAAAGTTGATTTCAATCCCAAAAACATGGAAATGAGTCTACCTGTTACTGTTTTTAGTTGTAATGGCCTCCGGTATTTGGAACTTTCCCGCTTTGTAATTCTAGAAATTCCCAAGCCCACCCCATCTGGAAACTTTTCACTTTTGAAAACTTGTTGTGTACGCAATAACTAGAATCTGAATGACAAAAGTTTTCATGGACTCCTACAGATATGCCCCGTTCCACAGAAGTTGGTGCTCTTAAGTTGTAAAGGGTTAGTAGATTTGAAAGTCCAGGCTGCCAATCTTAGTTGTTTGATCTTATTAGGTTGTTATGTGTAGAATCTTTGATAGCAGACTGTCTGCAATTAATTCGAGTCAAAATAGGCAGTAATTTCAGGTTGGCTAAAGTGCAGATAAATTCTTATAATTCGGTTGAGCTCAAAGTATGGGATTGCTACATATTATCCCAAATGCAACTAAACTCGTGTGTTTCTTAAGAAGGTTAGATCGCTTCAAGAACAGTCAATTGAAGGACATTCAACTATTGAATCGTTGAGAAAATTGTCCCTTAGAAATTGCTATATTGTGGCTTCTCTTGTCTAGCTCTAGTGGTCATCTTTCCTGACCTTGAAGAACTCAAAGTATATCCATCCATTATATTAACTTTTTTCTCTTTTATTTATTTGAGGTCCAAAGTTTTATTACGCAAGATGTTTATTTTTTCATATTAATTGGCCACTTTTTTGTGTGCCAGTTAACTGCAATGGTAAGGGGAGAGAAGAATGAGGTGATATCAAATTCCATGTTTCTAAATTTGAAGATTATATCTTTGTATATTTCATCACATCGAAGTAAAGAAGATCTAGTCGTATTAGTTTTTGTTCTCAGAAATTCCCCTTCATTAGATACTTTAACACTAAATCTATCATATTGCTTTGAAGATTTCGTTGAAGATTTTGATGACCTCGAGTTCAAAAATCAATCACTAAGTCTCAAACGGGCATCTAAAGAGGTAGAAATAAAAGTGGTATTTGAAAACGTAGAAATACAAGTGAAAAATGAGGATTATGATGAGAATGAAGAGCAAGTTTGGAAGGAAGTAGTTAATGAGTCAAATCCTAGGGAGAATGGCTATTTGGAGAGAAAAATATCTATGCAGTACCCACAACAAATATTTTATTATCAATTGAAAATTAAAAAATTGTTTCAAAGAGTGAGGAAGAATACCATGATTTTGACGATTTTTAGACTTGTCTCAAATTTGACGGCCCATGTCAAGGATGACCATGACTATGAATATTATTGTGGTCAAAGAGATTTGTGCAAGACTTGGGATTTTTAATATGAATATGTATATTATGGTCATCATTTATAGTTTAAGTGTTAATGAATATTATCAATATATGAATTTGACAATATTATGAGTAGAGAAGTTTGAATGCATCTATGTAGATGTCCATAGGTATATAACTATTACAAGGATTTTGTGGCTTAAATCTCAATTGTATAGTCTAGATTCCTTTTATGGAGTTTGGAGTGCAAGTATCACATGTTATACAAAAGGACTAACAAGAAATTAGAATTTCTTTATGTAATTTTTATAGCATATTAAATAATATAATACATTTTCTTTTAGGGAGAATTATCTAATGTTATATATTTTAAGAATTTTCTTCTTTCATTTTTTTCAATGGTCCCTCAAAATATCAAGTATATTACTCTTAAATCAAATTTTGAATTTTTTTATTTATTTTAATTTAAAAGTCATTTTTTAAAATTGTGATTTTGCAATACTTAGAAATATCTAATATTTTAATATTTGAATAGGAGTTATGGTTAATGAATGTTAATAATTAAATCTAAATGATTATGTGCATAGATTTATTTAGATTAATAGAATTTCTAGTAATTTACGATTTTGATCAAGTAATATTTTAGAAAGTATAATTGTTTATGAATATTAATAAATAAAGAGAGAGATTGTTGAATGTTTTGGTTAAAGAATGCAATATAATTGTTGATTTGATAGAAAGATTAATGCATCTTGATATTTGAAAAGACCCTCGATAATCAAGTATATTCATCATATATAGAACATCCTTCTCAGTGAAATGTTTAGTGGCTAATATTCGCCAATTGACTATTTTTTGAATTTTGGGAATCAAAATTTGGCTAATAAGTTCAACTTTTAAGGTAACTCGAATCACCACATTTTTACAAATTTTTATTTTAGTGTCATTTAAACCACTAGAGAATTTATTTTATTAATTTTTTTAACTCAAAAATTTGCCACAATATTCATTACATGATTGGATCAAAGTTGCCACCATTTTGCAATTTAGTTTAAATATAAAGAAATTCGCCAATAATATATCATAATTATTAGTTAAAAGGGTTATATCAACAATCTTTTGTTGCCACCATTAATTTAAAATATAATCTAATAACCTTCATTGTAAACATTGAGGTAAATTGTACCTACAAGTTGTAATGCTCGTGGGAGTTGAAATTTCTTTTGAATTGTTGACCTCAATGAAAATCAACGACCTAAAGGTAATTTTTGGCCCCATGAGTGTTACAAATTGTTGGTACATTTTATCTCACAAAATAAAAAATAGGGCTATTAGATTATTTAAAAACTAATGGTAGAAACTAAATAAAGTAGAGTCTACCCCTTAAACTCATTAATGATTTCCTCATTCAAGCCTTTATTTTTCTATAAAAAACTATTTTTTTTTAAATGAAAGGATTTGGAATAGTAATTAATGCATAGTCTTATTATTTTCCAATATTCGCCAATATTTTCTATCAAAACATTTGCCAATAAAATTGATATTTTTCATTAAAAAAAGTAAAGATTCGCCAATAAAAATTATTATTTTCTTTTAAAAAAAAAAAATATTCCCCAAGATTTTATACAATTTTTTGAGAGGGGGTTTCTTAAAGTTTTCACTGATCCTTCCTTGCTTTATGTTGAATACAATTTTACACATGAATGAGCTTCAATGATAAAAAGTAGTTTTTAATTTATTTTTTCTCTTTATTTTTTCTAAAAATCAACACACATCATTACAACTCTTATTTTTTTATTTGTATGACCCCTTATTCATTCCGCATCCTTTAAAGTCTTTCTTATTTCCCTGATAATTATTTTATCTAATTTTTGTCTCAATTTCACTTGGAGTTTAGCCTATATGACATTTTCTTCCATTGCTTAGCATCATAGCTTAAAACTAATTTGTATTACTCGGAACTTCCAAACTTCTTCTTTGATCACTTTTAATATCACAAAAATTCTATGAAAAAGTATAAATACAAAATAATATAAAATTAAATTCTATGAAAAAGTATACATACAAAATAATATAAAATTAAATTCTGATTATAGACCTATATGCCTCTCGACTCAAATTTCTTACTAAAACTATTATAAAAATGATATACATGCACTCGAGGCCCTCTTTATTGAATCTTCACCTCACACATCTGGTTATTATTTTCTTTCAAGAAAGGCGATGCTATTATTTTCTTAGAAGAAATGCGATGATTAACCTGCAACTTATTACAAAATGAATTCGTTTTTGCTATAATCTAAGTGTTTCCACACATCTGGAAGACTCGCTGAATCGTACGCGTTAGTGGAGTCGCACAAACAACGCAATACTATATTCGTTCCTGAGGACTTTCGAATCAAGTGCGCGGTTCTTCTCTTTTCTAGCTTTACTTCTATCACAAGACAACAGAGATTCCAAGTGCACTCTCCTCACATTGAACAATGCATTCACCATGCAATCGAAGGAGTGAAAAAGATACTTCTTGAAGTTGATGTCTATTTCAGAGGCATGAAAATGGATCTACCATTTACTGTTTTGGGTTGTAATGTCCTGGAACTTTCCCAATTCCTAATTATAGGAATTTCCAATCTTATGCCCTAGTTTTTTACATAAAATTGAGAATCTGACTGACAAAGATCTGCATGGACTCCTACAGCTATGCCCGATTCTCTAGAAGCTGGTGCTCTTAAGTCTTATGGAGTAAATAGACATGAGAATCTACGCTGCTACAAATTGATACAATGGTGTTGACTAGAAAGCGAAAACCCATTGAAATCCCCAAAACTTATCCACGATCCCTAGAAGAATGAGCATGGTCATTTTAAAGAATGACGAGTGTTTTGGTTTAACAATTAAAGACAAAGGAGGCAGCATGTTTAATTGATAGGCAAATGATGGCTAGAGAACCCGACAAAGAAAAGATTACAATCATTTTAAAGAGAGGTGAATCCTTATTAAGTTATACTGATAGTCATTTATGTTTGTTGATAGAAAAGAGGGTTGAAAGGGTAGAATATGAATATTTTTTTATTTTCACTTAGGAGATGACAAAGGATAGTAAAAGCTTGTTGTCAAAGTTTGACATGGAGTTTATTACTATTTTGAGTAGAGGTTTGTTGTAGAAAATAATAAGTGATATATACTATCTTTTGTATGTATTTAATTATCAATAAAATAGTGATTACGTGGTATAAGGAAGTTAAAGAGGATACTTTACTAAATGATATCATGAAAAGATTTTACTACTATTATAATCAAGCAATTAAAATTGTTAAAACTTTCATTTAAATTCTAGCTAAGAAAATCTTGATGAAATGAAGACACAATGAAAGTTTGTAGGTAATAATAGTCAGAAGATGAGAACAAGAAAGGGGAGTAGCCTATAGCTATAAGTACACTAAAAAGTGTGAAATATTAACCATGAATAATGGACAAGCACAATCAACTCAATATGCAAGTTTTAAGCTTAATGAAAAAAGGTCTTAGTGACATTGAGTCATAAAGTTGAGTGACAGAGTGAAGGGAAAGAACATAAACTATGATGAGCACATTGCAAGGCTACTTTAGGCTTATGAGGATCCTAAAAACCTATGCAGAATTATGTTGAGAAGAAGTTGGAGACTAAGGAAGGACAAAAAATATTGCCTATGAGATGAATGACATAGTCATCTTTGGGGACAATCAAATGGAAAGGGAATGTTATTATTCCCAACAATATAAATACTGAATTTGTTTATA
The DNA here is from genome assembly GCF_030272615.1 of Cryptomeria japonica. NCBI lineage: Eukaryota > Viridiplantae > Streptophyta > Pinopsida > Cupressales > Cupressaceae > Cryptomeria > Cryptomeria japonica. Next base: position 259,827,891 of record NC_081411.1, read on the forward strand.
ATAATATAAAATTTCAAATGGTAGCAGACCTAATCCTAAAGACAAAAATGATAGTCAACTAAGTTGCAAGGTTCTTGGACGCTAGTATTTAATATGATAGACAATATTCAAGAGTGGATAATACATGAGAATTGAGATGATAGTTTAAAATGATATACACCAACCACCAAATAGACATTTTGAAGGACTGTTATGGCAATGTAGTTGCAAGAGATCAAATCTACTTTGATGTATGAAAAGGAATTTAAGTATTTGCTAACAATCCATAGCAACATTAAGAGAGTGTACATTTAAAATAAAACACTAAAAAGAAACAACTAGGAGTTTTCAAATGAGTATGTTTTGGTGCTATAGTCAAAAGCATTTGTTCAAAAAAGGGTCTACCTTTTTTGGTTCTTGTGTTCCTAGTGGTGTCATTTCTTATGTCCCCTTATATGCATCAATCTGGTAGTTATGTAATGGTTTGGGCCTCTCCTAGTTTCATCTAATCAAAACATTAAGAGAGTGCATTCAGAATAAAACTCTGAAATGCACAACTAGGAATTTTCAAATGAGTGTGATAGTCCACAAATAACAAAGGTCAAGTAAGCATAGTGAGAAATCTATAAGAAGATAAAATAATTGTAAGGAAACTTGTAGCCATCTTTATGACAATTTCCCCATAACCCAATTTAGATCTTAATCAAATCAACACATAGAATCTACATGCAAAGAATAGACAACATACCCAAGAAAATGTGACATGAGATATACCCTGGGAAAATCCTCATGAGGAAAAAAACCCAGCCTCCAAAAGCATCATCCACCATGTATTATCATCAATGCGTCCATTACAATACAACTATGGAAAGCTTTTGAAACCCTTCCATAACAAGCCATCAACAAGCACTCCATGTGACCAAGCATGAATCCACACATCTCATGCCATGCTTCCAACACAAATCCTAACCTGGCTAACTGACCAACCCAAACAACTACTCTTGTGGTTTCTTTTATAAACACAAGCTCCCACAACACCAATTGGTATTACATTAAAACCATGTGCCCAAAACCATGTGACAATAAAATATAATATTTTTCCTACCTACCCTTGACCCACATTTAATATTGGGTACTTCATCACAATTACATTTCCCAATAATAAATAAATACAATATAATAATACCAATGTGTCAATACAACTCATCAAATGGTTACAAGAATATTCCAAGGGAATCTCTACATGTTGCACATCCATCTAGGTTCTCCTAGGTCCAACAATACAATATGATATTACAATATAATTCCATGTCCACCTCACAAAATAATAAAATAATACAACAATAAAACATTATTATGAAATGTGTACAACACCATTTTTCCAACAATAATGATGACTGACAATGTGTATCCTTATTAAACATCTTAGTGAGATTTATTGAACATGATAGTCTACTAGTAAAAAGTTTAGGGGTGCCTCTCAAAACGTGTTGACCATTTTTGTTCAATTTCATTCCTTGACTACACTTTTCATTGTGCTTAGTATTTTTTAGTACTGGCTAGGTGATTGTACTATTACAAGGTTGTTGGGTGCCTTCCAAAACTAGTTGTTTTTTAAATCTTGGTGGTCCCTTTCCTTTTCTAAGAGAGTCTTTGTTCAAGGTGCTACTATAGGGAAAAGATTTTTGGGAGCCTTTCAAAATTTGTTGGTTGTAGCCTCATTGCTTAGCTATTTTTGTCTCAACTCAAGGAATTTATTATGGAATTTGGTTCGAGGTTCATACATAAACCCCTCTAATTTGAAAATTTTAATCTAATGTAGGCGTGGGACCCTTGTTCCTACCAGTTTGATGCTTCAATCAAAAGCCAATCTTTCAAAAAAGAGTTTTCTCTTTTTTTTCTTTTGGTTCTCTCACTTCTTGTGAGACCCTCCCTCCTTCTTCCTAGTTAGATGTTATGTAAGGGTTCATTCCCTCTCTTGGTTCACTTGGTCTTTAGACTAATTCAAAACATGATAATCATTGTCATCAAAAAAAAAAAAAAATAGTTCTAAAGACATTACAATGACATGGAAAACTTGCAATACAATGTACTCCTTATAAGACAATCCAAAAGGAAAGTAAAGGGATACTCATGTGTCAATCCTTTAGACATTTTTCATGATAAAACCAACTTCACAATGCTAAAAGAAAGACTTCAAGATGATATGCTAGGTTGGAGATGGTAATTAATGAAGGTCACTATCAAGTAAAACAATTGAACAAGAGACATGACAAAGATAATGAGCTATAATGAAAGGTAAGGATTTGAAGAAGACACTATACATCATTGCAATGAAACAAGATCTACAAAGAAACTCATCAAGGAAACTATAAATAGGTAGGGATTTAGTTTCAAGAGGAATAGAAAAAATTCCCTTACAATAGTAAGAACTATCCAAACTAGTTTTCACTAGGAACCTTAGCACCCCACCCTTAAGCCCCTTAAAATAAAAAGGGTCTATAACCCACTACCATTAACTTTGCAGGGTGATAAATGCAACTATAATTGTAGGAGGGCTAGTAGGCTAATTAATTAAAAATTGTGTGTGTCGGTGAACTCTTGGAAGGGTAAAGGCGCTTTTGGAACCCTAGGGAAATAATAAGAAAGGGTCGGGGGCTATATTCTCCTTTTCTATTGTGACCAAAATATCATTGGTTCAATTTTAAATGTATAAACATAGGAAGAATGAATATGGAGGAGATAATTAGAGATCACAATGGTTTATGCTTGGAAAGAACATGAATGAAAATGAGGTCTCAAAGATGATGAAATGTGTTAAATACTTGTCCTTGAAGTTCTCTCGTGCTCTCTAGGGTGTTTGAATCATTTCAAACTCTCTTTCATATGTCGTAAAAGATTGGATATGGAGGTTGAAGTGGTTAAAAAGCTAATTAGCTAGTCATAATAGTTTGAATCATCCAGAGGAAATTTGGGTGACTTGGACAACAACTAAGAGAACATAAGGGACAATTTGAGAAAGTCAATAACATTTCTAATTGTTTAAAAGAATTTTCATTATAGGAGGTAATATAAAAAATGATTCTTCATCAACCATGAGAATTTTTAGGAGAAAAAGTAGGGTACAAGTTAGCTAGGTTCCTAAAAGATGGTTTTCCTAGTAAACCAAAGCAAGAACAATCCATTTACTTCTGGAAAACATGTTCCTAAACATTCAGAAGCTATTGAAACTAATAATAGGGGATTCCCTGGGGTATGTTTTAGATAGTTTTTACTTTTTTGACTAAATATTATAACTAGAAAGATAATTTTTTCTATTTTATAATGGGATTGCAACTCATCCAACTCAAATTTTAAATCAAGAAACAAGCATTGTAATCTCATTTTCAAGTTAAATAAAAAAAACAATCTTCTAGTAATGTATACACCTTTTTTTAATAAAATCAAGAAAATTTTCCTTGTCAACATTTATTTTATTTTGTGTATTTTAATGATTGAATTCTTACATGCAAATCTTAACATTTGATCTAGTTTTAAATTTTTCATTTGATGAAGATATAAGCATAGGATCATTGAATAAAATTTAGGGTAGCATAAAGCATAAATAATTTTAAAATGAATTGGGACAATACACACTAAGGCAAGTTCCAAGTAGAGTATGAGATTGTTAGCATAAATAATTTATGATAATATACATTATTTCTTTTGAAATTTAAATCTTAGCACATTAATGATGTCTTATTTCTTAATATTCTAACTTTACTTTTAGTAGTTATAAGATGAATTAAGATTAAGTAAAAATCTAAAGAAAACATTGATAACATTACTCATTTTCACCTTTCTCTATGTAAGGAATACCTATATCTTCCTATAGAATCCCATACATTTTACCCTATAACATTATTCCTTTGAATGCTTGTTTGTAGAAGATACACATTACATTTCATTCATTTGCATAGATCAGACTATCTATATAATAATAAAGAATAATTTGCAACATCTATTTCACAATGATAGTTTAGTTTAGAAATGTCAATAATAGCGAAGTCATTCATCAAGCATCTTTCTTTAGCTAATCACATCAAATATAAAATAATAGTAGATAAAAATTAGGGTTTCACTTGGTAGCATCTATCTTTTTCCAACCTTCATTTGACTGGTCTTTATTCATCTAACTTTGTGAGCATCATAAATTCACTAAATACTTTTCTAATGTCTATTTTTGTTGTGAGAGTTATCCTCATTGTTATCACTTTTTAATAAACTAAACAAAAAAAATCTTGTAAATTAGAATAACACTTTTTTCACTCACTTTGTTTGCAAGGTCAAAATTCTATAGACTAATTTATTTCATGTTTTACAATTAAAAAATTGTTTAAGTATATATCACAAAAATATTTAAATTTTATGATTATAAATTTTAAATATTAAATCATATTTTAAGCAATAATAACTGCTTTTAAAAAAAAATTGAGCAATATTCAATCGAAAATCTTGTAAATAATAATAAATCTTTTTGACAAATAAATAAACATGCCTCTTATTTTTATTTTACAATTATTATTAAACATAATTTAATAATTTTTACATAAAAATATGCAAATATGATTAAACAATGTACATGCACTTTAGACATGGCTACTTTAGCTCCTTTGCTAAAGGTTTAATGAGGTATAAATGTGTGTATGCACTTTATGATTTCATTTACTTTCCCAAAAGATATGATTAACCTACAAAGTATTAGAAATCAATTCGTGTTTGCACACAACTTTTGGACGACTTGCCGAATCATACGTGCTAGTGGAGTTGGAGTCACAACGCAATACCATATTCGTTCTTTGGGACATACTAATCAATAAACCGACATTCCATTAACTAAGATTACTTCTATCGCAAGGCACCATATATTACAGGCGCACTGTCCTCTTTTAAGTAATGAATATTTGTTCTTTTCTTCCCTTCAATAGCACGATAAAATCTGCTTTTAAAAAGATGAGAAGTCGGTGAATTTTAAAAATCAATAATTTTTAGTTATGACAGGGAGACTTCCAGAATTTGCACTCATGGAAGAAAGGACATTGTCCAATCCTTATAAAAGCGTTACACCATTGTACAAGATAAATGGCGATTGAGGTCGAGTAGTGAGGGTGTCTAGGGTTCAGAAGATTGTGAGCAATGGCAGCCCAAGATAATATTTGCTGGTTGAATATTGAGTTGCCAGAAAGCTTAATCTGCTATTATTTCCCGCCTTCCACTCATTGATGCCGTGCGCTCCTCTATTCTCTGCACCAAGTGGCGATATCTTTGGACTAAAATTCCCCATCTTAATTTTTCTCGTGAAATTCCCAAACCCACCCCATCTCAGAATTTCTCATTTCTGAAAACTTGTTGGCTACGTAATATTGAGAATCTGAATGACAAGAGTCTGCAGGAATTCCTAGAGCTATGCCCGGTTCTCCAGAAGTTGGTGCTCATAAAATGTACAGAATTAATAGATTTGAAAGTCCGGGCTGCTAATCTAAATTCTTTAATCTTATTAATTGTTCTTGTGCAAAATCTTTGATAGCAGACTGTCCGCAATTATGTCAAGTTAAAATATTGCAATACTCCAGATTATATAAAGTGCAGATAAATTCTTCTAACTCTGTGGAGCTCAAAGTAAGTCAATGCGCCAGATTACCTGAATTGCAGATAAATTCTTGTGCGTTTCTTAAGAATGTTACATCGCAGTGTCAATTGAAGAACGTCCAACTGGTGAGTCGTTGCGAAAATTATGCCTTATACTTACCTCACAATCAATGGATTATGCCTTCGCCAATCCAATTCTTCTGTGAGACTGAGTAATATGAATATGTATGTAATTGTCATCCTTTATGGTTTAATTCTTTATGAATATTATCAATATATTACTGTAACAATCTTATGAATAAGTTACTTAAGAAATTTGAATGCAACTATGTGATGATGGTTTAGATGTCGACAAGTATTATAAAGACTTTGTGGCTTGAATCTCATTTGTAAAGTCTAGATTTATTCCATAGAGTTTGGAGGGCATAAGATGAGAATTATTTAATACTATATAATTTGAAAAACTTCTTTCCTTCATTGTTTCTCAAGGTCATTATTTTTTATTGAATGATAAACTCTCATAACATCAAACTTATTACTCTTAAATCAAATTTTATAATTTTTGTTTATTTTAATTTAAAATATTATTTTTTAAATCGTGGTTTTGGAATACTTTGTAATCTACAATAATTTAATATTTCAATAGAAAATAAAAAATAAAAATTACAATTAATGAACATTATGCATAAACTTATCTAGATTAAATGAATTGTTAATGGAGTGGTTTAGATCAAGTAATATTACAGAAAGAATAACTATTTCATTAATAGTAATAAATAAAAAGAGATTGCTAAACTTTATGGTCAAAGAATGTATTAAAATTTACGACCTGATGTAAGATTAATGTATGTTGATACCTAAAAACTGCTCTATCTTGAGGTGACTTTGTTGTTTTTCATAATTTGCACTCCCTAATTTTTTTAATTACTTAGATTTGAGCATTTTGATACATAAACTTAGAGTTTTTGGACATTTTTGATACAATGATTTTTTGAAGGTTGAATCTCTCAAAAAAGATAAAAAATTCACATATTTGGTGTTCAAATATCATGCAACATATAATTTATGGGAGTTGTAGGGTTCAACAATCAAATCCAACAATATATTGATAGTTTTTATACTCTTAAGAAGAGGCAAGTTCACGATTTTTATTTTTTTTGTGGAGTCTACTAACACCCTTCTTAAAATTATGTGGTCTGATAGGGCACCAATGGGAGTAGCAAAGGTCTATTTCTTCAAATGTAGTGTTATCCTTCAACTACCAAACATTCAAAATATCAACCTTTGTGTTTAAGTATGAATTTTCATCAATTATATATTATCTATCTATTCATGCTGGTATACCTCAAAAAAAATTGGATACAATTCTTAATATAGTTATTCTCTTAATTAGTAATGGTGTATTCTTCAAAAAAGAGACATGATTTTATACATGAATGAATCTCACTCTATGATAAAGATAATTTTTAGCGAATCTTATTCCTTTATTTTATCCAACATATAAAAATCAACACACATCTTTATAACCCTTATTTTCTTGTTTTGTATGATCACTTATTGATTCCACATCATTTATAGTCTTTATCGTCCCTAGATAATCATTTTATCTAATTCTTGTTTAAATTTCACTTTACTTTGGATTTAGCCAATATGATAGATTCTTCCATTGCTTTGAATTGTATCTCAACTAAATTTTTATTAACTTTCAAACTTCTTTCTTGATCACTTTTAATATCAAAAAATAACTTAAGAAATAAAGTATTCATACAATGTAATATAAAATAAAATTCTAAATATATACTTGCATGTCTCTCAACTCAAATTTCTTATCAATTCTATCATAAAGATAAATATAAATTCACTCAAAGCTCTCTTTATTGAATTTGCACCTTACACCTAGTTATTTGAGCTCCATTAGTGAACACTATACAAGCTATTAATGTATGATTAGATGATAATTTTATCATTTTCTTACAATAATAGTGATTATTAATCTACAAATTGTTTCAAATAAATTTATTTTTACTATAATCTACGTGTTTTCACACATCTAGAAGACTCATTGAATTTGAAAGTAAAAGGGTGCCACAAATGAACCTCTGAGAAACAGTATAGACCTTTAGTATCCTTTGTTTCTTCTAGTTAGAAGTTTATTATCTTGATACAAGAAAATACTACTATTCCTTTAAAGTAGAAATAGACAGTCAATTTCCCATTGCATTAAACCTTTGAGGAAAGATAATTTAGCTCATAGATCTATGTAAATTTTAGCAGCATAATGGCATGTAAATAAATATTTTAAGAATATTAAAGAAAGAATATTTAGATGGAAGGGAATAAAAACCAATATATGTGAGGAAAACCTTTTCAAGTAAGAAAAATCCACACTCCAAAGCATCAACCAATTTATTAATCTATAACAAATGAGTTACAATACACTTGTAGACTAATATCTTTAACATGAGGACTACATCCTACTCTTCTCTAGAGAAACTTATATAATACAGTAGCTCTATAAGAATCACCCCATCCTTCAATAATAAAATCAAAATCAAAATATAATGCTCTATAAGATAGGTACTAAGGAAAAGAACTTTATCTTCAACAAAGAAAAAAAGATGAAGAAAGCATAGCATCAATACCTCTTACTTCATCCTACACATCCAAACAATGCTATTCTCATCCTTAGGTGTAAATTTTCAAGAAAATCAATTCAATCCTTAGCTTAGCCTCTAAAAAAAGATAAAAACTAACAACCACTTCATTTACTTTTCTTATTGAGGAATACAAATTGCATGAGTCTCTCTTCTATACATAGTAGATTTTCAAATTGTTTTTTATCTTTAACGTGAAATATTTTTCTTCAATCCCCTAAAAATACAAACTCCAAAGTGGGTATGCATTTCCTAAAAGATATGGATTATACCATATTTTCTTTTTGACACAATAGGAAATATGCCATTGACTTCACTTTCTATGTAGCACGTTACCTCTCCAAGAGGACCCACAAAGTGCATTGAAAACTTAGGAAATGATCAACTTAGGATAAATAAATACACACTCAAATAATTAATTAAATTAATTAAATCAATGTTAGGACTCAAAGGTTGGATACGCCATTGAGACTCAAGTGCAGGAAAAGGCAAATGGCCTCTCTTGGGCACACCTCTCAAAAATTGCTAAAGAAGGTTTTCTATTATGGCCACGAGATGGCAATTCATGTTGTCCAAATGATCTTGGGTGAAGGATTCCTCAGGTTTGAACATTGATATAGATTAAATAATAATATATAAGTCATTTTTTTTGCATTATTGTTGGAAGTACAAGTTAAGATAAAGAGATGGTGAGTGCCCTATTTAGAAAACTAGTCAAAAAGTGTTATTTGGGTGAATTGGAGGAAGTACAAGAAAACATGGATGAAAATAAAATGATACCCTTATCCAAGGACTTCTATTTCATCTACAGACAAAGCAAGGATATGGAAAATTTTCCCCTCCTTGTCTCAGGGGATGATGTTGTGGTGTTAAAGAGACAAGAAGTGGTGATGAGGAACAATCTTTTCTTCAAAAACTTATTGGACGTAATGAAGGATGATGGAGTTAGGTAGTTACAGAGATATCTGGTGCTAGAAGGGATGGTCTTTGATGATGAGGGTGATCGTATCTCTATGGTGTGTGACAAGGGAGAGGCCTCCATGACTGTAGTGAAGTGACCTTCAAAAGAGGAGGTAGCTACTCATGCACCTTGTGGTTTAGAATGGCTAGTGAAAGCATGGGCAACTGTTATCATGTGTCGACTAAAATAAGAAAAAATTTAGGTAATGGGTGTGCTTTATTTTATGTTTAGAAATTGATGAGATAATTTAGTATAGTTATGCTTGCAGCTACAACAATGAAGTTAAGATATCTTGTAGTTTTGAAAGTAATATCAAGACATCCCAAAATTTGGCTCTGTAAAATGTAGGCATTGGGGTGAGAAGGGTACATATAGTGGTTTGGGATAATGGAAAAAGATATATAAATGGACATTTTGACAAAAAATCAATCCCCATAATAGAATGTAATACTCATTTTTTTGCTGATTTCATGGTGAAACCACATAATAGTTATTATTTATCAAGATAAAAAAAAGTTAGTATTCAAAGGTTGAGACACCTTAATCTCAATAGAATTGTACATGATACTAAAACTAGACAAGCAATGTAATACTATATTCATTCCTAGGGACTGTAAAAATAGGATAAAGATTGCCTTTTAAAAGATAAGTTTGTAAATTGCAAAGATTAATATTTTTTAGTTATGATGAGAATACTAGAGTAGAATATGCACAAATAGGAAAAAAGACCCATGTCCAATTGTTATGACCTTTCACCCATAGAAAGGAGAAATTAATATTTAAGAAATTATAAAATATAGTATGCACATATATCAATTGTCTAGATGTTACGTTAAATATATAAATTAGAAGAAATATGGTTATTGATATTTAGGAACCAAAGTTTCCATGGATTAAGGGTTAGATGATTGTGAACAATTCTAACCCAAGATATTTGCAATTTGAATGAGTTATCAAAAGGCTTCATTTGTTCTAAAATTGTCCCACCTTTCCCTCATTTGCATCATATGCTCCTTCCTTCTCTATAGTAAGTGGTAATACTTTTGGACTAACATTCACCATTTAAGTTTCCTCCTAACTTTTTTAGTCCTCTGTTTGATCAAGAAAAAAAAAATTATAAACAACTAAGAGAAAATGAAGCCCATTCTAATGTAGCATAATGCCCCTCTTGAGAGTATTGAGTTTCATATAGAACATATCATTTACTTCATAAAAACATGTCTCTAACCATTAGGAAGCTGCCAAAATAGCTAATAGGGGATGCTTACGAGTTATTTTTTCAATTAGTTTTTACTTTCTTGACTAAATAATATAACTATAAAGGAAACTCTTTTTATTTTATATTAGCATTCTAAATGATGTGACTGAATTTTTATACTAATAAACAAGCATTGTAATCTCACTTTCAATTTATATAAGATTTATGCACAATTTTATCAATTAAATCAAGTAATTTTTCCTTCTCAACATCTATGTTATTGTGTGCACTTTGAGTATTGATACATATATATGTGATTTTATATGCATATCATTAAATATATGTATTACTCCAACACCTTTAGGGAAAAAAAAATTATTTTATGTAGCTTATAAAATGTGTGGCTGATGTGCAAAATAAATAGTTACAAAAATACTTCATTTTACTTATTGAATTATGTATATTCCACCTTCATATAAGACATTGATGCATGAATATGTGAAAATATTTTCAGTTGTGCATATGACTAATCAATTTGTATCATTTATTTGTTGTTATATGATAATATTTTATGGAATCATTAATTTTTGCTTAAGGAAAATCGTCTTGTTCATAAAAGACAACGATTATCTAAATACTTTATTGCTCTAACTATTTACTATCTATGTACACTTGTAACTATAATGAAGAAATGATCTCCTTGTATGATCATACTGTCTAAATATGAATCCCTTATTAGTTATGTTGATCAAAGTGATAATAATCTTGATCATTATTAATACATTGTCCTGAAACCATTTGGTTTCAATTGAATCAACTTCATTATAAAGATAATACAAGGATATTTTAGTTGTTTGGTTCTAGAGATGTAGCATTTGAATGGGGACATCACAATCTCCCCCTCTAGAATTTGCTTGTCGTCAACCAGTTTTTCTACTCCTTGTCTTCTTTCTTGGACGAACATACACATAAATTAGTAGTACCAAACATGTAATCATATAAATTAAAGTAATTATTGTAGACATATAAAAATGACCATATTCCTAAATGAATATTTTATGTTCATTTCTCTATTTAATTAAATTTAATTTAATTAAATTACCCACATTCTTATGTTTAAATTAAGTAAATTACTCAATTTATTTAAATTAAATTCACTATACCATTTAATGAATAAATCATTTTATTCAATTAAATCCCTTCTATCCACTTTTAATTAAATTCAAATTTAATTAAATAGTTATCCTAAATTAAATAAATCTAATTTATTTAATTTCCCCAAATTGCAACCAAATTGAATTAAATTAACTTTATTTCAATTAAATCCTATTATCCCTCCATCCACTTGCATTTTCCTACATCTCCCACTTGCATTCTAAAACCTATTCCTAATTTCTTCTAGACCCTTCTAATCACTTCTAAATTAACCTAACCCATCTTCTAAACTTTGTCACATCCCTAAACAAAGGGAAGTCACTTCTCAAACCCTTAAAGTCTTTGATAACCATTAAAGGCTTCAAGTCTTCAACCACTTAATTTTCCAAAGTCTCCTAAACCATTAATGGTTAATTCAACCCTCTTACATGGTTAGAGACTTTTTGCCTAACTTAACCTTCATCCAACCCAAGGGTCTCTTCAAGCATTCATTGTTTTGACCATGGTTATTCCTTAATCATTTGCACAAGAGTTTATCCTTTGATTAAAACCTAATCCAATGGGTGATCTTAACTTAAGCTTGACCCTTACCCTCTAGATAACCATAAGGTCCTCTCAGGCATTTAATGTCTCCAACCCCTTTTCTCAACCAGTCTTATGTTGACATTTGTCACCATTTCATTGGTGCAAATTGCAAATATGGATTCCCAACTTTCAAACTCAACCCTTGATTAACTCTTTCAATCCTGGCCATCCATTGCCCTATTTTTGCTATAAATAGAGCTCTCATCCCTCTATTTTGAAGGACCCAAGTTTGTAGTATCACACTTATGCTCAAATACATTCAAACTTTCATACCGTTTTATGCTCATCATTTTAGCCTCTCTTTTAGATAGAAATTAATCTAAATATGCATGTTTAGAGTACTTTCTTTATCATTAGCTTAAATCATTAACTAATATAGTATGCTAGGATAGTTTGTTTACTAACCTTGTCATCTTATAGTTAGTTTATTGCATTTCTAGAATCATGCATAGTTTAGGATGCATCTCATATTAAAACCAACAAAAGCATCCCTTGTTCTTGCATTTGCCATCCCTAAACCATTTTGCTCAGTGATTTGAGAGCAAAAACATTGGTTTGAGGGATCGTGTAAGATAGAGAACCATGGGACCCACCTTGGGAAGCTGAGTGATACTTCATTACTCTATAGCTTGCACCAAGAAGTCTTGTGAGTGTGTGAGCAAGGCTCCATAGAGCTCCATTTTTCACATATTAAGTTCTATCAACCCGCTTTTCCCGCATACATTTCTGGCACCCACCATGGGGCCCTACCCCATATATCTAATTGGTTTTGAAATATATCCACTTTTATAGGCACGCGGAAAAAATGAATTAGCACATTGAGTTAACTATTTAGCGCATCCCATTAATAGCCTAGCACATTCAGTTCACTGTTCAGTGTGTGGAGTCCATCATCTAGCACTTCAAGTCCATTTATCAGCGCATAAGATTACTAATTTTTCTTGTAGGTTTCAGCGCAGGGGAAAAATAGAGCAGTATCTTGGGTGCACAGAGTAGCACATCCCGAGGATAGTATAGTGCATCACTGGCTTATTTTAGCGCATTACTGTGATTTTGTAGTGCGTATAGTTTGTTTTGTAGTGCATCACAGGCCGCAATAAGAAAAACAACCATTGTAACCAAAAGTTCAAAATTAGACTTGTAGAAGTCCACCGAGGTATCTAACTGGTTATTTTGTAGGTCTCTTACAACTTCATTGCAGATAAGAGCTTCATCTTAGGATTAAGATAGTTAGATTTTTAGTAACTAATCTAGGTTAGTTTAAAATTTGTTTTTCTTTTCTTAAAATTGGACTCACCTTGTTTTTGGGCTATAAAAAGAACCACTATCAAAAAATTTCTTGCTTTCATAGGAGAAAACCTTTACTTTAAGCTCTAAAAAGAACAACACAAAAATTTCCTTTTGCAAACTTAGCTCTAAAAAGAACCTCACCATCCTTTGATGCATAAAAGGATTCATTTTTTTGAAATTTTGCAAAGGAAATAACCTCACTTATGAAATTGTTGTTCAAAATCAAAAGAGGGAAGTTATTCCCCTTTTCCAATTTTCTTTTGTTGACCACATCGATAAATTTTCTTTGTTGACCAGATTCTTTCACTAGATTAAATAATCATTGCTTTGAAGAACTATAAGGAACAACATGCTTTTCTTGGAGCAACATCTCCCAGTAGAGGTTAGAAAATCACTGAATTGAAGGTTTAAAAAGAATTTTTGATTGCCTTGAATCGAAAAAGGAAGGTATATTCTCTCCCCTTAACTGGGTGATCCAAAAAACCAGACCTCTCTTAAAAAGCTTTCTTTCCTTCAAAAGCATTTACATCCTTTAGCAAGCCTGCCTTCCCGAGGAGTTGAAATCAACTCTTAAAGTTGTTTATGGCCGGTGTGAAGGGAACGACCTAAGTGGAGAATGACTTTGACGCCAAGTATTCCAACCCACTATAATCAAAAGTGAAAAGTGACGAAAGTCCTTTTCAATGGTTGCGCACAGCGATTAGCCTTCCCCCAGTATCCTTGAGATACGTAAAGCCTTTGTTCTAAAGGTTGGGAAGCCTCTTGAGGGAGTTTATCACTGACGGGCCGAACAGGAAGCCTGATTACGAACCATAGAAATAGAAACTTTGAACTGAGTCAGTAACCAAACATTTATAACATCATAGTGCAAGGGTGGGGAAGAATCCGCCCCCAAGATTACTCACCATATATCTCCCAAGATAACTACTCAACTATGAAGCGATTCACTTTGAGTTAATTTCTGGCAAAAGGCAAAAAAACAGGCACCCTCTAGGGGGTGACATGGTTGTTTGAGCTGATGGAGTATCAAGACTAGTGGGCTATGATGTTATTTATGACCTTTGAATAAAGAGTCTTTTTGAAGTGTATTATTTGTATCCAAACCTGTTGAAACATTGGGGATTTGAACACATCCTCGCAGAACATACACTTTTTTGTTAGATTAAGCAAAATGGTTGTACTTTTTGTGCTGTGCTTACATTTATTACTTAAGAAAATCATCCATCTAAACTAAAAAACTCGCGATCAAAACCAAAAATTGCAGAAAAGCTAACTGAAAAAAAAAAGTAGGGCAGATTAACATGTGGGGACAACTCCTTAGCACATAGAGTAATTCAGTTAGCACATCAAACCATCCATTTAGCGCATCTGTTCCAAACAGTAGCATTTTATCCCAAAATCAAACCAGTATTAAAACATTTAGCGCATCACAAAAATAGTCTAGCGCGTGGAAGCATTAGCTTAGCGCGTAGTAACCAAACATTAGCACATTAGATTTAAAGGTTAGTGCGTCACAGACCCAGGTTAGCACGTAGCACATGTCTGGGGGTAGCCTAGCGCGTTTGGTCATTCTTTAAGCATGTGGAGTAATTTTTGTAGCGCATTTCGTCTCTATTTTAGCGCATGACCAAAAACATATAGACAAAGGGCAAAACAATGAGGAATTTTAAAAAATTTTGAAAACATTTTCAGAAACCTCTTGTCATCAGCAACATTTTTCATCAAAGCAGAGTAGTGAAAACAAACCATTAAAAGCTATTTCTTGAGCTAAATTGGCGTCAAAACAAATGTTGTACAAATCCAAAACTGATTGCACAGTAAAACATATCTATCTTATCATAATCCGGAAACCTCATCATAAGTATCAACAGAATCCTTTACCATCTTACGGATTTCATCTCAAAAACACTTGTTTAAAAATTTCAGGTTGTCAAATCAAGTCTCCATATTGGGGGGCTTTTATCCATATCATTTGATACACTTTGTCATGAAGGGGCATCTAAACCTTCATTTTGATAGAGTAAGACTTGAAATTTTCCAAACAAGATCAACTGAATCCAAACAAATCAAAAGAAACCATTGATCGCTCATGCATGACTAATCCCCATATTGTGAGAAGAAAGAGCCTTTATCGTAACATCACGTTGAAGAAACAACAACCTAGTTTTTCCATATTCATCAAGAGAAATAAGTTTTTATACATCAATCCTCAACTCTTCAAATCTCATCAGGTATTCCTTCATCACGTCAAATGTTATATCCAAAACAAATCCAACGAATTTGACAAAGAGCCTTTAAAAACAAGGGCATATTGTCAAAAGTCCGCTTTTAATCAAATCATAAACCATGGAGGAAGGATCAATCCGACATTCTTGCCCAATGAGTGTATCACTTATAACACATCTCGACCAAAACCACCCACCCCCGAGCAACATATCAATGAGGATTTTGTCCCCTTCGTCACTGAAAGTTTCTACTAAAATGTCTGTTACTCGCTCTCAAAGAAACCAACAAAACAAGACACACGCAGAGTCTAATATAAATTGAAGGTTGTCAAATCCTTTTGAAGGTCCACACCTAGAAGAAACTGAAATTTCTGAAGCACTTCTTTAGGAATGTCAGGAAAACCCTTCATTCCAAAAGCTTGTAGAAAGGCTTATGGAAAATGACAAAGAAAAATATTTGCTCATGCTCACAAGTAAAGGAGTAAAACTCCCTGAAAACCTTGATGTAGATATGTTTAGGACACACCCTCAGCATTACGAATATCAAGAATGACAGCGAGAAAGGGAAATCCACAACCCTAAACAACATATCCCAGATCAAAACATACCAGAACAACATACACCACTACAAAACATCTCGGATCAAAATATACCGGAACAACATACACCAAGACAATACCTTCCTGAGCAAAATATATCGTTCCAAACACCATTTCAACCCCAAATCAATACAAGGGAAGAACTTTTCCTTCGACAAAACAATGTACCCTTGGTTGCCCTTACTCAACAAATGCAAATGTTACAAAGGCAAATGCAAGACATTCAACAAGGGACAACAGTATGGTACTCTTTAAACAAAATCTGTCCTTATCCTTTCGATGGGAGATTGCACATGATCCCTTTTCCTCCAAACTTAGATGTACCTAAATTTGACAAATACGATGGCAAAAGTGATCCCTATGATCATGTCAGAGAATTTTGTACCATGAGTCTTGATTTTGCTCATGATGACACCTATCTGATGAGGTTATTCCCAAGGAGCTTGGGAGGACAAACAATGGAATGGTTATCCAAAATTACACCACCTGTCAGATCATTTGATGAATTGGTTAACAAGTTCATAACCCAATACTCCTATAACATTCAACATGCCATAACCATGCTAGACGTCTACAACACCAAACAAAAGAACAATGAAACATTCATGATTTTCCTTCAACGCTGGTGACGTATGGTATCATGATATCCCTGAGATATTCCTAAAAAGGAGAAAATGGAAATCTTCATTGACCATTTGAATGGTGAAATGAGTTACAGGCTAAAACTCCAATGCATACCATCTTTCACTAAATTGATTGAAAATGGCATTCAAGTAGAGGAAGCGTGTGTCAAAAAGGGAACACTCAAATTCTTCAAGGAAGGAACAAACTCATCAAACTACAATAACCAGAACAACGGCACCTTGGACAAATCTCGATTTTGAACTCGAAACAAAAATGAAGGCAACAATGACTCACATGATCCCAAATCTAAGGAACCAGTGCTTGCATTATCCGGAAATCCTCAGACTACGAAAAATCCTAAAAATGCTAATCCAAATGCTAGCACATATGCACCAAACACTGATCAAGGACAACTCAACACAAGCAACACCAATGATACTCAAAGCAAAAACATGAATCCAGGACCTAACAACAATTCACGCAACAGCACGAACAATTTCCAAAAGCGTGTCTTCACATCACTGGGGCAATCACTAGAATCAGCATTCAGAGAACTTCTGGCAAACAAAATTCTCTCCTTGCCTGCGATCAGCAACTATGAACCCCAAATCAAACCACCTTGGTGGAATGATTCACACTATTGTGATTTCCATCATAACAAGGGTCATCGGATGAATGATTGCATGAGATTGAAAAACATTGTGCAAGACATGATTGATCGAGGTGACTTAACGGTGGATGGTCTCAAAACAAATGGTGATCATGAAGCCTTTAAAAATCCTCTTCCAAATTACAACAAAGATGGAGCTTCAACCTCGAATGATACACGTGGAGCCCATATCAACCTTATCTACAACAACACCATAAATCACATATCAGCTGATGATCATCAGTAAATTTCATCACCATCCGAGATCAGCGTGATCATGAATCTATCAATGTGACAACCCAAACTCAGAAATATGTCTTAAAAGGACATACTGTGCCTACAAATACTACACCAAAAATCCAATATGACTTGGTTAACCAACTATGCAAAACTCTAGCTCAGATATCTATACTAGAATTGCTAAAACTATCACCGAAGCATAAAGACATATTGGAACAAGCACTATTGGAAACCAATGTACCTCAAAATCTGGATACGGATAGATTTCAAGCCATGGTCGCCCATATGACCGGACCTCATAACCTCACCTTCTCAAAGCATGATAATGCTTCCTTGAGTCATCCACATAACACTCCTCTTCATATCGAAGTCATTGTTTGCAAACACCGAGTAAAAAGAGTCTTAATAGATGGAGGAGCCGGACTTAATATATGTACTTTAAAGCTTATCCGTGCATTAGGCTTCTTAGAAGAGTCTATTGATCTCTACAAAAAGATTACCATAAAGGCATATGATGATGAGAAAAGGTCCTCTAAAGGAACCGTGATGTTACCTATTCAAGTGGGACCAGTGCAAAAGGATACTATGTGTCAGGTCTTAGACATAGATCTCACCTACAATATTTTGTTAGGGCGACCCTGGATACATGAAATGCAAGCAGTACCCTCTACGTATCACCAATGTGTCAAATTTCCTTATGACGGACAAGAAATCTCCATATCTACTGATCACAATCCATTTCAACATTGCAACGCAATGGGGGTAGCCCAAAACAATTTGGTTCCTCATAATAGAGAAAAGCAACGATCTTCAACATCAGCTCTACAAATAGCAAAGCCCAACTCATTATCTGGAGATTTCAAGCAAAAAATGCAAATCAAAGACCAAGGTATGGGAGAATACTCTTTGAAGCCCCTATGTTTGTCCAAATTACCGACATCACCCAGATCTCATGGATTGTCTACTACATCAACACATCTAGTAACTCAGCCCATCACCAAATTTGATGGTACCTTCATCCAATTGGGCACTCTAGCACATGAATCAAAAGACAAGGATATTCGTAGCTGGTTATACAAAGATGAGGAAGAAGATACTAGAGTTGTTGCTCTGGACATTGTTCTACCTACACACCTATATGGAAAAGGATACTTAATCATGTAGCAAATGGGATATGATGGTAAAGGACCTATTGGAAAATGCAAAGAAGGAGTCACTGAACCCATAGATCTTCCTTCGCAGCCCAGTAGAGACAAAACAGGATTAGGTTGTAAGCTCACTTTCCTATTAAGAAAGCCGCCCCGCATAACTGCAAAACCCCAATAGAAAGTAAAGAAGAAGTACAAAGAAGAATCCTGGTAGGAAGCACTCTTTGAATCAGCAGAAACAATCTGCAAGGCACAGGAATGTCAAGAACAGAAGTTACATCAGGAAAAGCTTCTAAGCCACAAGAAGGCCATATCTGCAATAGTAGCTCATATTCAAAATCCACTATGTCAAGAACAAATAAGATCATCTTAGGATACCATTATTTCTCCCCAAGGAGGCACAGTCTATGAACAAATACAGAAAGTAGAAGCAGGATCTGACACTGAATCAACAAAAACTATCAAAATGGTATCCATCATCAAAGATTTGTTTTCACCATACAACATACCTATTTACAGCACTGATAGAATCTGGGATGATGCCTCCGAGACTGACTCCAATGAATATGAGTGGGGTACCTGCTCAAATGCTACTAAAGATATCCCTAATGATACTGACACCATACCCCTTTCTCAGGAAGAACATATCGTAGAAGATAGACCTCTTGAATTTGAACCACAAAACATCTATGAAGCCAAGGAAAGCAAACAGGAACATTACAAACAAGTCTATACAGAAGATAATACCATCGAAGACCTCGATGAAATCCTGGACTTCTTTAAAACCAAGAACAAACATGATGAAACCTCTGTCTTGACACTTACAGTAGCAAAACTTGATCCACCTAACGATTCCTTGCCACTTGTCTTTCCTGACCTCATAAATTGGGATGAACCTGAAATCCATGATATACCAATTTTCCCAGATGGTGAATCTATTATCCACTACCTATGTACTGTTAATCCGAAAACAGGCTCTACCAGTGAACAAAGTAACGATGTCTGCCAATCAGGGAGTGCCAAGTCTCTCAGTCACAAAAATGAACCAAATAAAAGATCTGATGCTGAAAACCAATTAATGGCAGCTCTAGATCACAAAAAAGTAAAAATAAAGGACGCATCTGAGGGTGAAAACCTTTTTAAGGCACCTAACGATGGGAGACTTGACACTCTTCTTGAGCACTTTCATAAGCGATCACCCATATTGATTGAGCCCACTCAATCAATCAACATTGGTACCACAGAAGCAGTCAAAAACATACACCTTGTAGAATCTCTAACAAAGGAGGAAAGATCAGCATTCATCATTTTGTTTAAAGAACAACAAATTAACTTTGCTTGGTCATATGCCGATATGCCTGGAGTAGATCCACACTTGATCATGCATCACTTGTCCATCTCTTCAAGAGTTAAACCAATCAAGAAAAAGCTACAAAAGATGAATCCATAGGTGGCACTCATGGTCAAAACTGAACTAGAGAAACTATTAGATGTCGGATTCATTCGACCCATTGACTATGTAGAATGGATTTCCAACATCGTTCCAGTATCAAAACCAGATGGTAGTATCAGAATATGCACTGACTTCAGAGATGTCAACAAAGCTTGTCGAAAAGATGACTTTCCTCTGCCCAGTATTGACATAATTGTAGACCTCATAGCAGGACATGCAATGCTCTCACTAATGGACAGTTTCTTAGGGTATAATCAAATCAAAATAGCCCTGGAAGATCAAGATAAACAGTGTTCACCTATCCTTGGGGAACGTACTGTTGGAATGTTATGCCTTTTGGCTTAAAGAATGCAGGGGCCACTTATCAAAGAGCAATGACAACAATCTTTCATGACATGATGTACACATTTATGGAAGATTACGTAGATGATTTACTAGCTAAATCCTTCACTAGAGTAGAACATCTTAGTATCCTAACAAAGATCTTTGATTGATTGGAGAAATTCCAAGTCAGGCTCAACCCTGAGAAGTGTGTCTTCGGGGTTACATCAGGCAAGTTACTAGGCTACATAGTCTTAGCTAAAGGTATTGAAGTAGATCCAGCAAAGGTACAAGCCATTATGGAAATGCCACCACCAAAGAATATCAGTCAACTCAGATCTCTACAAGGATGACTTCAATCAATCAAGCGATTCATCGCTCAGCTAGCAGATAAAAGTCTACCATTTAACCATTTACTACACAAAAATGTACCATTCAGATGGGAGACCAAGTGTGCAGAATCTTTTTACCAAATCAAATAGTACCCGATGAGTCCACCAGTTCTGGTACCACCAATCGTAGGAAAGCCACTTATCCTCTATATCTCAACAACAGATATATCGTTGGGGGCACTATTGGCACAAGAAGATCAACAAGGGAAAGAATGAGCCATATACTATATCAGTAGGACATTGAATGGCTATGAACTCAACTATACATTCATTGAAAAGGCTTGCCTAACAGTGGTCTTCGCATCTCAGAAGTTCTGACATTATATGCTAGCACACACAATTAAGCTAGTGGCAAAAATTGATCCTCTCAAATATCTACTCAGCAAGGCAGCTCTTACAGGTAGAATGGCTAAATGGGTCATGATTCTCAGTGAATTCAACATCCAATACACAGAAAGACGAGCCCTCAAAGGACAAGCAATTGCAAATCAGCTGGCTGAAGCGCTGCTACCAGGAAAACAAACTATGGAAATTGAATTTCTGGACAGGGACATTCTTGCTATTTCTACAAAACAATGGACCCTATACTTTGATGGATCCTACACACAACATGGTTCAAGTGCTGGCATTATATTCATCACTCCTGAAGGACACACTATACCAAGATCATATAGGCTTATGTTCCCATGCACAAATAATGTGGCTAAATATGAGGCATTGGTTATAGGCATTAAAATGGTCGTCGAATGGAAAATCATAGAGTTAAAGGTCTACAGTGACTCACAACTAGTCATCAATCAAATCAATAATGACTATCAGACAAAAGATGACAAGCTGCTACCCTACAAGTGAATGGTGGATGACTTCAAACGGTATTTTATTTACATCACCTTTGATCAAATACCAAGGTTGAACAACAAAGTAGCCGATGCAATGGCTACTATCGCTTCATTACTACAAATTCCAGAGCAACAGAGTCGTTACGAGTTCCTGGTAGAGAAACTGTTCTCCCCAGCTTATGACCACTCTGAATCCCATGTTATCTATGCCTTGACTGGTTCAGATTCTCCGTTATATGGACTAATATACGACTACCTCAAGAATAATATCTTACCCATTGACCAATCTCGTAACCAGAAACATAATTTTATCTGGTAAGCTGCTCGTTATACCCTTACTACTAATACTTTGTATCATCGAGGTCTAGATGGTACTCTTCTTCGTTGCCTTGATCATAATGATTCTGATTCCGCTTTACACGAGCTTCACGAAGGTATTTGTGGAACACATTCAAGTGGGACTACTCTTGCTAAAAAGCTTCTAAGGATGGGATACTACTAGCCTATAATGGAGAAAGATTCATATAACTTCGCCAAGAAATGTCCTAAATGTTAGATCCATGGCAATCTGATACATGCATCGGCATAGGAACTACAACCATTTACAACATCCTGGCCCTTTTGTCAATGGGGACTAGACTTAGTTGGCAAAATTCATCCTTCATCTTCAAATGGACACAAGTTCATTATAACTGCAACAGAATACTTTACCAAATGGATAGAAGCAGTTCCGATGACCACAGTAACTGGGAAACAAATTGCCTCTTTTATCCTAAATTATCTGATCTGCAGATATGGTATTCCAAGTTCAATCATCACAGATAATGGACAGCCTTTCAAAAACCAAGATGTACAAGAACTATGTGAAAAATTCAAAATCCAACATCAGTTCTCTACACCATACTACCCACAGGGAAATGGTCAAGCAAAAGCATCTAATAAGACAATACTAAAGATCCTAAAGAAAACAATGAATGATGCAGGCAAAGATTGGCACGTACAACTTAATCCAGCACTTTGGGCATACAGAACCAGCATCCACACACCTACAGGAGCAACACCATACTCATTGGTATATGGATCAGAGGCCATTTTACCCCTAGAAGTAGAAATCCCATCTCTCAGAGTCTCTTTGAAAGGTTTCATCCCAGATGAAGAGTATCAAGTTAATTGACTACAAGAACTTGAACTATTAGATGAATGATGTCAGCATGCTTACACTCATCTCAAAGCATATCAACAATGCATGTGCAGGAGCTACAACCACAAGGTCATCCTTCGCAACTTCAAAGTTGGTGACCTAGTTCTCAAAGAAAATCCAAGAAATCAGCAAGATCGAGAAAAGAAAGGGAAGTTTGAACCTAACTGGTTGGGTCCCTATGTCATCATATTAGTCTATGGATCAGGTGCCTATCAGCTAACAACTTCAGAAGGAGATGTGCTTGACGAACCAACTAATAGCATCCATCTAAAGAAGTACTACACTTAAGTAGCCTAATGCACGAAAAAAGCCAAAACAAGCAAAAAAATCAAAAAATTCAGAAAAAGTAAATAACAAAGTACAATAAAAGCAACTAGTGAAAACTTGGTAATAGGCGCTATTTTGAAAGAACGGTTCCTCTATCCATCTCCATACCATTTTATCTGTATCCTTAAAACACTATCAGCCATCGCCCAACACTTAGCACATATACATTCAGGACATACTTAGCGTAGTCACTATCCTGGTTTATCTGTATATATCCTCTTACCACATTCCACCATGGCTTGGAAATCACTGTACATATTCACATCAAGAGGCACACTCAGCTAGGGGCAATAAATCATTAAAACTTGCAAACATTCAAGACATCAAAACTATTTACAAAACTCAGAAGCATTGCATCCAACAACCAAAACTACACTTCATCGCAAAACAAAACACAGAAACACAAAAATACCAAGGATGGATGATTTTCTGAAGTACTAAATGTTGCATTATCACATAAAAATCTTGACTATTTTTTCATTTTGAACTTTTTTAAATTATTGGATTCTCTCCCTTTTCTCACTAAATAGAGATCATGGGGAACCTCCAATATTTTCTTAGTCTTCTGTCTGGGAGGCGATCACTTGTACTGAGTGAATACTTGCCTTGAGACATGATACATCAAATATCACTGAAGGCATGATTCCACTTCATGCATACAAATGATTCAATCTTGTTTGTTTATACGCAATCCGCACTTAGGTCATCCTGGTTCAATTATACTTCGACGATTGTGCTATCTTGCAAAATCAAATATCATGTAAATTTTTCTCAGGTCATTATGGTTCAATTATACCATTGTGCTTGTATAAATTTTCAACATATCCTAAACAAATCAAGGCTCAATGATGATACTTACAAAGAAAGCAAACAACATATGGTTGTATCAGGATGGCAAATACAGAATGAGGATGCTACCAAAAATAATTAGTTGCATATCATTTTACAATTAGTTGCATATCCTTATCATACATCTCATTTTCAAGATATATCTCACAGCATATCATTTTACAATTAAATTGCATATCATTATCATACATTTTCAAGATACATTTCACAAACATATCAAAGCATACATCTTGCATCATATATTATATCATATATTTAAGCATTGCATCATCATAAAGTAAAGAAACGAACACATAAGCACATACATCCATATAACACACCACATGATCAAAGATAATGATGTCGTGTATATATATCTCAAAAATGATAAAAAATGTACAAAATTTATCATCTCTCTATCTAGTACAAAGAATACAATGATCAAAAATACAACAAAGACCATGTCTCTTAAGTATGGCTATCCCCTAATAGAGATGGTCTGGCTCCAGATGCCCCCACCCCTGGATCTCTAGGGAGATCATGTCTCGATGGCCCTATCACACCTCGGCTCTCAGACCGTGACCCAGTATCTTGAGATCAACTAGATCTCGACTGTGTAAAGCTCTGTACTCAGCAATCCCTGGGTACTGCAGCCTCATAATGCCGACAGTAGTACTCCACCTCCTGATCTCTCAAAGATAGCTCTCTTAGGGTGTCTCTCATCGGACCACCTGTCGCTATTCTCTGCATGCTCCTCTGCTCGACCCCACCACTCTATCTCCATGTCTCACTCGGTGGTCAACTACACAATCTATCACTAATATGTCAATACCTGTGCTTGCAGTTGTTGTACAGTCGCCTGTAGGGTCCTAATCTGTGCATCCTCAACATGTCTGGGGATCCGGACCCATAGCGATACCTGTGCCGGGGCCTCTCCTCTCACTCTTCCTGTCCTCAGTGCAAGAGGTGGTAGCACATCTGTCCTCCTCCTCTGCATTGGTCATGTCACCTCATCCGTCCCCCCCACTACAGCTAATATCTCTCCCACCCTCCCCTCTCCACCTACTCCAATGGCCAACCTGCCTCTCCCTCTGTCCATCACCGCCCGTCTAACTACTCTCTCCAACCCTCTATCTCCTCTCCTCCCTCTATCTCCTCTCCTCCCCCGATCTCCTCTCCCTCATTGTCCTCCTCCACCGTCTCCATCATCCTCATCATCTCCACCTCCCTTGTCATCATCATCATCATCAAATGTTGGTCGCATCTCCTTGGGATCTGATATCCTCACCACTACCCGCGCGGCAAACAATCTGGCAAACTCATCTGTCATACCCGCATCCAAAATCTCCAGGGCATAATCCCATATCTGGCCTGCTAAACTAGCAAACTCCTCCACAACCACGACACTATCAATCATCGAACCCCAATCTAGTATGTCCTGCCTCTGTCATGCATACAAGCAGGCCCCTTGAGGTATACCCTGCTATCGACCAAACTGTCACAAAACTCGGGTGACCACGAACCTCTCAATCATGAATGGGGTCCTCCCAATCAGGTATCTCATCATAAACACATAGGGCATCTCCAGCCCGTCCTCCGCCCATACCTCACAGCCTGTATACAGTCACCATGTGACCGTATCAATGTCATCCAGCACTCTCCTCCAATGCTCTAGTTTGCCCAGCTTCCGCTGGACAACTAGACCCCTTTACCCATAGGCATAGGCACGTCCAACGGGCCTACCTCTGTCTACTAATGGCCTGGTGGCCAGAATGTGCTCCCAGCACCATACCTGTAAGAGCGTCACGCCAGCTGACAAACTGTCGTAACCTAGGTATACCACCTTGTGCAAGTCCCTATACAGATGGGCTAGCATAGCTGATCCCCATGCAAACCTATGGCCCTATGTAACCATGTCCTCTAACACTAGCCCCCATCCCATAGAGAATCCCTTTGACCTATGATCAGGACAAAGGAATCCACCTATAAACCCTGCCAATACTGATGCAAGCGGTGCATAATCCAAGTCCAGGAACTCCTGCCAAGGGATCTCATATCCGCATACTATCTCATCATGGAATATGTAGTGAAGTGCCTCTGTGCCACCCTCCTCTGACTGCTCATAAGGTAGTAGTGAACCTACTACTAGTATGTGCTGAATCCTGTAATAGTCCTCTAGTGTGACTGTCATCTCACCCATGGCAAAGTGGAAGGTGTTCGTGTCACTGTGCCACCTCTCTACGAGTGCTGTAAGTAACCCCTGGATCACAGTGAACCGAGGCATATCCAACAGGGATGTCAAACTACATCATCTCTCAATAATATCCAGGTCGGCCTGTGTCAATCGTGGTATCAAATTCCAAGGCCTAGGAAATCGCTCACACGATCGAACCACACCTAATCGCTCCTGTCAACCAAAAAAACAAGTCCAATATCAGTTTCCACATCAAAACAAAGATATCCAAATCAAAATCACATCAACAACATGAAACAATTTGCTCATCTACATCAAATTCAAAATCCTATCATTTCATATCAGCTTGTAAAACAGCTCAAGTTATCAAAAACCATATCAAAACTTGTAACACAACTCAAGTCTCCAAATCACATAAACTTATAAAACAACTCAAGTTTCCCACCCATATCAGCTTGTAAAACAACTCAAGTTTCCAACCCATATCAGCTTGTAACACAAATCAGGCTTCACACATTGAACTTGAAACAAAGTGCAAAAAAATCATACTTTGATCAAAACAACACATTAATATCTATGCATAACTTGAAAAATTGCAAATCAAAACAAGTTATATCAACACTCATATTGGACAAATCAATAAACACCATGATAGCAAAACACAACAATTTCACAAATCACCCCATCCCACAAAATTTTTCCTGATGCGCTAAAATAGATTGTCTATGTGCTAAAATACACCCATGCACTATGTTGTTTTCTCCATGCGCTAATCTATTTACCCTATGCACTAGACTACCTCTACGCGCTATCCTTTTTCCCCAATGGGCCACCCAACCTACCCTATGTGCTAAAACCTATTTATACGCTAACATATACCTTGCTGACGCTACCTATTTGACCCTATGTGCTAGGTCTACCCTACGCGCTAAAACCCCTTACCCATGCGAACCCCTATGACCCTTATGCGCTAGGTCTTGCTCACGTGCTACCCTATTGACTTAACGTGCTACCCTATGTTCAACATGCGCTATTTTCCCACCATGCGCTAACCTAGAACTTCTATGCGCTACACTATTTGTTTCAGACGCAGCCCTAAAATCAAACTTTATGTGCTACCTAAATTTTCATATGCGCTAAATTACGGCTTTGACGTGCTAAACCGATAAAACCAAATTTCAAAAATCAAAAACTGACCAAAGATGACAAAATCAAAAATCAAAAATGGGTCAAAAGTGTTGACTTACTAGTGGTCCATATGCGGCAGGTCTCCGGTACCTCCGAATGCACTCAAAACGATGCCTGGAATACGGAATAGGCATTTTGACTTCTCTCCAAATTCTCTTTCTCCCAAGTCAACAATGCACAAATGAATCAAATCAAAGCACTTTTCCCCTTTTATAGGAGAAAAATGAAATTAGGGTTAGGAAACTGGGCATGTAATTTGCCCGCGGTCTCCCTTATACCCTAAAACATGTAAATTATCAGGAGATGAATCAATTTACACATTTCACATAGACAAAATCATACACACCAAACACAAATCACCAAATCAAATCAAAATTTTCAAAATATTGATTCATCACCCAAGGGGGCATCACCCTCAAATATCGAATCTGGGGCATCACGCATCAAATCAAATCTGGGGCACGACTTGCAAATCATAAGAGTGACACAAAAATTTCATTTGATCATAAATCACGATAACACATCATTGTCTTTGAAATAACATGTGCACACACGTCACTTCAAAGAGGGGAAAAATGTAGATGTATAAAAATGACCATATTCCTAAATGAATATTTTATGTTCATTTCTCTATTTAATTAAATTTAATTAAATTAAATTACCCACATTCTTTTGTTTAAATTAAGTAAATTACTCAATTTATTTAAATTAAATTCACCATACCATTTAATGAATAAATCATTTTATTCAGTTAAATCCCTTCTATCCACTTTTAATTAAATAGTTATCCTAAATTAAATAAATCTAATTTATTTAATTTCCCCAAATTGCAACCAAATTGAATTAAATTAACTTTATTTCAATTAAATCCTATTATCCCTCCATCCACTTGCATTTTCCTACATCTCCCACTTGCATTCTAAAACCTATTCCTAATTTCTTCTAGACCCTTCTAATCACTTCTAAATTAACCTAACCCATCTTCTAAACTTTGTCACATCCCTAAACAAAAAGAAGTCACTTCTCAAACCCTTAAAGTCTTTGATAACCATTAAAGGCTTCAAGTCTTCAACCACTTAATTTTCCAAAGTCTCCCAAACCATTAATGGTTAATTCAACCCTCTTACATGGTTAGAGATGTTTTGCCTAACTTAACCTTCATCCAACCCAAGGGTCTCTTCAAGCATTCATTTCTTTGACCATGGTTATTCCTTAATCATTCACAAAAGTTTATCCTTTGATTAAAACCTAATCCAATGGGTAATCTTAACTTAATCTTGACCCTTACCCTCTAGATAACCATAAGGTCCTCTCAGGCATTTAATGTCTCCAACCCCTTTTCTCAACCAGTCTTATGTTGACATTTGTCACCATTTCATTGGTGCAAATTGCAAACATGGATTACCAACTTTCAAACTCAACCCTTGATTAACTCTTTCAATCCTGACCATCCATTTCCCTATTTTTTCTATAAATAGAGCTCTCATCCCTCCATTTTGAAGGATCCAAGTTTGTAGTATCACACTTATGCTCAAATGCATTCAAACTTTCATACCATTTTATGCTCATCATTTTAGCCTCTCTTTTAGATAGAAATTAATCTAAATATGCATGTTTAGAGTACTTTCTTTATCATTAGCTTAAATCATTAACTAATATAGTATGCTAGGATAGTTTGTTTACTAACCTTGTCATCTTATAGCTAGTTTATTGCATTTCTACAATCATGCATAGTTTAGGATGCATCTCATATTAAAACCAACAAAAGCATCCCTTGTTCTTGCATTTGCCATCCCTAAAAAAAATTTCTCAGTGATCTGAGAGCAAAAACATTGGTTTGAGGGACCGTGTAAGATAGAGAACCATGGGACCCACCTTGGGAAGCTGAGTGATACTTCATTACTCTATAGCTTGCACCAAGAAGTCATGTGAGTGTGTGAGCAAGGCTCCATAGAGCTCCATTTTTCACATATTGAGTTATATCGACCCGCTCTTCCTGCATACAATTATAAGTGTTAGAAAAATTACTACTCAATTTTTTTTCATACATTGCTACTTAGAGGGACTAGCTTCCTTGAGTGATTTTGCCTGATTTTGCCCAATTTGAGAGAGACTAGCTTCCTTGAGCCATCTTTGTCAAACATGGGAGGGACTAGCTTCTTCGAGCCATTGCCCAACTTGAGAGGGACTAGATTCCTTGAGTCTTTTTTTCCACTTTAGGGAGAGTGGCTTCCCTGATTCATTCAATCCACTTGAGAGGGCCTAGCTTCCTTGAGCTAGTTTACCCAATCTTGAGAAAAACTTACTTCTTTGTGCCATAATTCCTCTACATTACTTGACTTTATATTAGTCTTTGTTCGTAGTAGGAAAGAATAGGGACTTCCCTTAAGACATTTCTACACCAAGCCTCATAGACTTACTTGCTCTTCTTGGCAACTCGGGTTTACCTTTGTGCCATTCTCATTTCCTTCTTGGGAAGAAATGGGAAGCCTATTTTGAGTAATTTTTACACCAATCCTAAAGTGGTTGTTCTCTATAACCCTCTTACTCCACTTTGCGGTTCATGTTTGTTGTCCATATTCTCACTTTCCTCTTTCTTGGTTGTTGTAAACAAAATTTCTTAACTCCTTAAGATAAAGTCCTTTAAGGTTATAAATGTTCTAGGATGGACCTCTTCCTATAATATTCATCTTGTTCATTCTAACTTTTACTTTAATCTCATATGCATCATTCTATAGGTAATTGATGCAGAGGCATTCTTACACCTAAGGACAAGTCCAAAGGGTTAGGGTCTGACCCTTCAAATGACAAAAATTACCCTGCAAGGAAGGACTCCACATCTTAAGGTTTTGATCTACTCTCCACTACTCAAGCCTAACACCTACTCAAGATGAGTAAATGGTTTCAACTTCTCTAACATGCCTCACCGTGACTCCTACTCTTGAGGACCTTGGATTTGGTCTATTCATTCCATCTAGGACCTATTCCTAACATTGATTTTGGACTTAGGCATCAGTGCCCTATATCTCCTTTGGAAACCTACCCCCTAGACTAGTAGCCCTCCTAGACCGGTATTTTGCCTTTAACTCCAAAATACTAAACACAACCTGGGAAACTATTTACCATTCTAGATACCCTTTATAGAGTTTCACTCATCCCCAAAAGGGATTGGCAAGATCTACAACCTAAAGGTATGAACCCCTTAGAAGCCTACAGACTTAATTAGGGTGGTTAGGCCTAATTTACAAAGAAACCCCCATTACCAGTTTTCCAAATGCAAAACCAACTTTATGAGAATGTGGGGAATGGTTAATAATCTTTAATTCGAGGGTTACATGCCTGGAATCCACCGCTATAGGATTTTAAGGTGACTGTCCTAATTTTGTTTAAGGTAGTCACATGGAGACACCTACCTAGTTTCACTTCAAGCTCCTCACAACCAAGCCTTCCTTGCAAAAACCCATGAAAACCATAATGTACACTAAAAAATCTTGCACTCCACCAAAGGAATTAACTTCTAGAGGAAGGAGATGCAAGATATGGCCATTATTTGGAGAAACCCTATCCAAACCCTTACTTTCGGGGTAGCAGTCAACAAAATGAAGGGTTCTCACTACTCACAAACTTTCATGACCTTAGACCACCACCAAATAATAGGTGATTCATCCCTCCAACTAATTCATGAAATTTTTTGTCCAACTCAATCTGTACAAGGACGTACAATCTCTACAAACTCAGAATGTCTGGGAAAACTTAGTTTATTCAGTGTTTAATTGCTTCCAAACTTCAAACCATAGAAAATCTCTCCTTGGGAATCATATACAAAAGGATTATATCCTTCTCCAATGGTTTCCAACCAAATTTTGAAGAGGTTGGAGCCATTGAGAGGCTTACAACAACCAAAAGTGGAAAAGTTGCACTTTTGCTTGCAAAAGTTGCATTTTCTAACAAAGTTGTCAAACACTACAAGTTTGAGATCCACACAACTTGGATCAACCAAACACCACTAAGACACCCTAAAATCCTATCAAAAACCAAAACAAACATTAATCTACCCCTTATACACCAAATTGTCCAAATTGGCTTATCAGGTTGCCTAATTTGTGACAATGGTTTACATGGTGGGGTCTTTATTCAAGACATGAAAAACAAAAGACTTGAAAAATGATCCTAAGATCCTAATATTGATCCTAATCATCATCATCAATTGCATGATTATCTTGTTGAAGAGGTGCCCCTACACCATACTCCCCGAGAGAAGAGATCTCAAGCCCACTTGAGATTAGAGTGTGGAGGTCTGCACCATGGTTGGAAATTTTGCTTATCTTTTATCCAAACTGCTTCAAAGTCTAGTTTGCCTTGCCAAGCCACTAAATACTCAATGTAATCCTTGTTCCTTGTCCTCTTTGTGACTCTAGTGTCTAGAATCTTGCTCAACTTTAGTGAATCATGTTTTGGAATATCATCATCTATTGCTGTAGACACCTAAAATTGTCCTATCTAATTAAATAAATATTTTTATTTATTTAATTATTTTAGCCTAATTCCTCTATTAATTAAATGAATCTTTATTTATTGAATTAGTTCATTTATCCTCTTCTAGCCTTATTTCTCATTTAAATAAATACATTTATTTATTTAAATTATCATTTCGCTAAATTAAATAAATATCTTATTTATTTAATTGATCCCACTTCCTCTATTAATTAAATAAATCTTTATTTATTTAATTAATTCATTAGCCTATTCTACCTATGACACATGTCCTTCATCTCTTAATTCCTACACTACCTACCCTCTCATTATTTTCTTATTTCTTCTACCTACCCTCTAATCATAGCCAACCATTTATCTTTTACACCTCTCAATCTTATCCCTCCATTTCTTATAGTGTCTTCTATATAAGAAGATGATTCCTTTTTATCAACCCCCCACTGACTACCTAGCTACTCTAGCATTTGAACTTTCATATGTGATCAAGCCTACTTGCAACCACCTTTCCATTCTTTGTTGAGCTCTTGTGCACACATAAAATCTAAGAGCAAATATATCAAGTAAGATCAATGGAGATAGGAAGAATGAAGATTCAAACCCTATTGGACATGTGATGGTATAATCTTTGTGATTTCATTTGATTTACATTGTCTTAGGTAATCTTCATATGTTATGGTGGATCTTTGTTGTTGTTAGGCTAGGGTTTTGTGGTTGAATCTATTTAGTATTTCAATATTGTTGTTTCCACTTTCACCATATACATTTTGGCACACCCAGTGGGACTCTTGTCCCTTTTGCATTTAACATCTTTTGTTGTAGATTTTGTATTTTTGAACTTGCAGATCTGATATTTCTGACAACATTTTGACATTTCCGTGTCTGCGCATTTTGAGATCATGTTTTTGATTTTCTATTGCGTCTGTGAACCTCTTAATCGTGTCTATGTTGCCGATAGTATTTTCAATTTCTAGATTGCAAGTTTTCATTACAGGCACGTCTGTGAGATATAATTGCGTTTGTGGTCATTTTAATCACGTCTATGTCTTGCAGATTTTCTGTTTTGAATTTATTTTTTTGCAAAAACGTGTCTGTGAGGTGTTAAAGAGCGTTTGTGTTGAATAATCGCCTCTGTGTTCAATTGTTTGCATTTCAGTTTTTTTAATCCAGTTTTAGGGTTTTATTTTTTTATTCAGATTTCAGATCTAGTTTATTTTGAGCTAATGTCTTCAGATCTAGCTAACGAAATTGGTGCAGCTTGTCTTGAAAGCAAAATTGTTTTATCGAAGACCCCTATTTTACAAAGTCTTTTGGATCTAAAAATTTACCTAACTTGTGTGCTTGTAGGAAGGGGTGATCATTTAAAACAATCCAAACTACTAACAAATCTTTGTTGCAGGACCTTGGCAAGGGTTTTTTGATCTTTATTATGTGCCTTGTTTTCATAGATTATCAAACATTTCAATTGGTGCACTAAAATTGAACCAGTGTCTTTTGTGTCTTGAGCAATAGGCTCTTTTTGTTTAATCTTTAGAGGGCCTGTCTCCCCGTGTGGTCATTAGGACTACTAGTGAGGAGAGAACGACCCAAGTGGTAGCAAGGAAAATCCACCTCTTCTGAACCACTATAAACAACTGCATCCATGGGAAAACTATGGATAATGTGTGTTGATTAGTTCATACCGACACTATGTCTCCCCATAAACCCGTTTGATCAAATTTATTTGATCAGTTGTAGGGCATAACCCCTACTGGCTAGGAGCCTTCCGTATTTACAGAGCTGAAAGTGTCGCATGTATGGCCACACGAGCGGATGCCCTTACTAGCACCCTTTTGTTTTAGAAGCCAAAATCCTTCTAGTTGTTGGGGTAGAAGGTCGGACCTCTGGAGTGGCCCACACACATATGATTCTTAGTAGAGATACAAAGTTCACCACGGGGAGTTTTCATGGGGACTGATGCTTGGCTACCCTGAGAAGTGAGTGTCGTGGGTGGAGCCAGTGGGTCAAGCATCTAAGTATCCGCTCTGAATAGCATAGCCTCATGTGGGATCAACAACTATTGTCCTGGCCAACCATAAGAATTGTGCTTGTCTTATTTTGAACAATCAAACATTCAAGACCAAACATCAAAACATTGTGTCTTTTGTGTCTTCAAGTGTATGCAAAATATTTTTACATCAAACAACACACTTTTATTTGAGTCATTTTTGAGTCTAAACACTTGCAAACATTGAATATTCATCATTGTGTCCTCTTGTCATGAAAAAAAAAATAGTCAAAAATTTAGATTGGGTCACAACAAAACAACTTCACAAATTGGAAAAATTGCACTCAATTTTCAAAAACACGTTTGTGTCGGATAGAACCACATCTGTGTCATCTAACCATGTCTATGAAGGGCAAAAATGCATCTTTGTTCTCTTGAGCAATATTGCATTTACAAAATCTTAGAAACATGTATGTGTCTAACTGATTCACGTCTGTGTAATTTAAGCATGTATGTGAAGTATACAGGCATGTCTATGTTTAGAATTGAAAAAATTTACAGTTCATCAAACAAGAACAGTCAGTTTCAGACTTATTGAGCTTCCTAGGTTATCTCTCCAGGTTTTCATCTAGCATTCAGCCTATTTCTGGGGTTCACAAAGTCCATCATTGCTTTACACCTTACATTACATTCACATTTTTCCAAACCTGAGTCAAAAGGTCACTTGCTTGTCCTCATCTTACTTTGTCAACATACTACATACAACAACATTTTGCTAAGTGGTCCCTCATCAAGGTCTATCACCTCTGGGTCTCATTCAGTCTTACATAGAGTCAAGGTCAACTTACCTCGTCAAGAGAAACTATCATCTCTTTGGAAGCCACACCTACTCTACTACATACATACCTGGTCTTACACTTTGGACATTGCAAGTACACCTCAAATTCATTTACATTCCATCCAACTCTTGGTCTTCCATACTCTTTCCATTTTCATCTAGTCTCACACATCTTGGTCAATACCTAGTTCATGGTTGAAACCCGTTCCCAAAAATCTAGGAGAGAAGCTAAAAAGGCTCAAGAGTCCACAAACATGAGTGCCTATGAGTATGACAATGATATCTTTTTCAATTCTGATCATACTACATTACCTAACATGGACATCTATAGAAACATTACAAATGTTGAGAACATGGACACTACAAACAACAATGATACACACAATGACAATATAGACAACTTTTCCATACATTCAGCAGAAGTGGAAGACTCCATTATGGATCCCCATTTC
Organism: Cryptomeria japonica; assembly: GCF_030272615.1. Taxonomy (NCBI): domain Eukaryota; kingdom Viridiplantae; phylum Streptophyta; class Pinopsida; order Cupressales; family Cupressaceae; genus Cryptomeria; species Cryptomeria japonica. The sequence continues at coordinate 259,863,337 of NC_081411.1, forward strand.
AATTGATTGGTTGAGGAAATAATGAGGAGAGATAGACAATATTTCTTACAAGTGATGACACAAAGTGGAGCCAAGATCCCTCATGATTTTGACATGTCTCAAATAATGGAAAATTGACCTTTGCAACAACCTCACCTCAACATGGATCAAAGGAGGCCTAATAGTGGAGGCAATAGAGGACCACATCTTGTGCTTGAATCACCATCATCTTTGTTTAAAAAACCTAAGGTCCCATACACACATGGTCAAGCATATGATACTCACCTCCATAGACCATTATGGAAGTCTTATGTAGAAAAATATACTCAATCACATGCCAATGCTAAGGACCAACCACCAAAGCAATTAGATATCCAAAGGCATGTTCAAAATTTGGACACAAGGAAACCCCCAATCAAATTTGGGGGCAACACACTAGAGCAAAGTCATGACATGCCTGTAGAGTATGGTATACATGGACAAAACAGATATTCCATTCCTCATCATGACTTTATACCAAGTGGTCCATATACGTAGCATCACTATAAACCTCCTCCATATGAACATGTCTATGATCAATACCATCCATATATGCAACACGCTCCTCCTCTACCTAGTGCGTCAAGCATGGGATATAGTCTAAGAAGTCAATCTCCACCTAAGAACAATTTGGAACAATAAATTAAGGACTTACAAAAGAAAATGGAGGACATAAATACACCAAAGCCAGCTTACACAATGAGAGACATATGTCCCTATCCATTTGACAAAATAATTCCAATGCCTCCATTTCCTGCACACTTTGTGACACCTAAGTTTGATAAGTATAGAGGAAAAGGGGATCTTAAGGCACATATAAGACAGTTTTTCACAGCTTACATTGAGGTGGCAGCAGAAGAGACATATTTGATGAGATTATTACCACAGAGCTTAGGTGATCAAGCTATGGAATGGTTCTCCCAACTCCCACCTAGAATTAAGTGATGGGGTGACTAAGTAGAGGCATTTATCAGTCACCACTTTCTGCAACACCAAACAAAAGAATGGAGAATCCTTTTCATCATTTTTACAAAGGTGGAGGAATCTAGCCAGCAGATGCTCTTGTGAAATTCCACAAAAAGAAATGGTAGAGATGTTCACCCAAAATGTCAACAAAGACATTGGTTATGATCTAAGAAAATCTTGTTTGTCCACCTTCAAGGATGTCATTGAAAAAGGCTTAGTGACAGAGAAGGTCCTAATTGAACAAGGAGTCATTAAGATATTCAAAGAAAACAAAGACGACTATAAAGGAAAAGACAAGCCAATATTTTGCAATAAAAACAAGAACACAGTCAATGATGGTGTTGTTCATGCCAATATAGTACGACCCAAAATCATTTTTTCAGGATCAAGCTCTAAAAATAATCAAGTGAATACCAAAATAACTTCCAAATCACAAAGGAAGTATACCCCATTGGGAGAACCACTTGAGTTAGTTTACAAGAAGTTAGTGGCAAACAAAATAATAACAATTCCAGATTTGCCTCAATATGAGCCAAAGGTTAAACCAAATTGGTGGGATGATGATGAATATTGTGAATTTCATAAGAGCAAAGGCCATAAGAAAGGAAATTGTCATCAACTGAAGAACATCATACAAGATCTCATTAATAGAGGTGACATTGAGATTGAGGGACACTCATCCAATCAAGAACATGAGATGTTTAAAGAACCATTCCCAAAACATGACAAGGGAAAATCCAAAGCCACATATGATCAAACCAACTATACTAGAGTATCTTATAACTATGATTCAACTATTAATCACATTTCTATGGACAATTACATCTCTACCATTATCATCAAGGAGAAAACACCTGAGAATTCTACCCAAAGACCCAAGATTGTCCTAAAAGGCATTGGATCTTCTTCCGAACCTACCTCTGAATGTAATGTCACAACTTTTCGAGGTAAATTCTCCTTGCAAGGTGTGCTAGCTAAAAACACTACTTCCTCATCAACCAAACCTGAGTATGACCTTGTAGAACAATTAGGGAAGACACCCGCACTTATCTCCATCCTTGAGCTTTTAGGCATATCCCCCGCACATAAAGCCATTCTTGACAAAATCTTGGGAGACACTTATGTCCCCACTGATCTGAATGTGGACCAGTTTCAAGCCATGGTGGGATACCTTTCCGTTCCACACTCCCTTACATTTACAGAAGCTGATGACACCTCCGTGAGCCAACCACATAATGCACCTTTACAAATTGAAGCCTTCCTACACAAACATCGAATAAAATGAGTCCTGATAGATGGAGGAGTGGGTCTAAACATTTGTACATTGAGCACTATTAAACAATTGGGATATTCAGATAAAGCTGTGAATTCTATAAACAAAATTACTATTAAGGCATATAATGATGAAGAGCGCTCATCCAAGGGCACAGTCACTTTACCTCTCATAGTTGGGCCAGTTACAAAAGATGTGGTTTGTCAAGTTCTTGACCTTGATCTCACATACAATAGATTGCTAGGACATCCTTGGATTCATGAGATGAGGGCAGTCCCATCTACATACCACCAATGCATTAAGTTTCCTCACAATGGAGTTGAAACAACAGTTAATGGTGATCCTAATCCATTTATATACTACAATAACTTGAGACCAAAAACTGAGACAATCATTCCAAGTAATAGAGAAGTTGTCCCTTCTTCTGCATACATTGATCCTGAATCATTAAAACCTTCAACATCAAAACAAGGTGAGCTTAAAGGGAAATTTCAGGATAAGGGCATGGGTGAATACACTTTGAATCAAACCATGTGCTTACAACAAGTTATGAGTTCACCAAAAGAATATGGATGACCACATCCTTCTAAACGAGTATCTATCATAACACTCAAATGGGATCCTACTATCTTCCAAAGATGGGGTGAACTAGAAGAAGAAGACTTATACAAAATGCTTTACAAAGACCCTGAAAATGACACACAAGATCACATCAACATACCATGTGAAAAATATGGCAAAGGATTCAAGATCCTACAAAAATTTGGGTATGATGGCAAAAGTCATCTTGGCTTAAGAAAGGAAGGTATCATTCAACCTTTGCAACCCAAATTGACATTTAAAAAGGAGCGCTCGAAAGGACTTCATTTCATGTCTTCCAAGGTAAATACTCAAAAGGCAGGAGAAGCATTACCAACCAAAGTTGTCAAAGATCAACAAGACAATCGTTACTCCACTGACTCCAATGAATGGGAATGGGGTTCGGATAATCCTTCAGTGACTATGAACTTACCTAGACATTCAGGGAACCAAGTTAACCCACAAAAGAAGAGAAATTTTATAAAAAATTCAAAATTGGTCAAGAAACAACCCCTTAGGATCCCACATAGTCCTTGCCTCTAGGTTCTAGGTCAAAATCACAAAGAATGATGACACCCGTCCTAGAATGTGCTACTAGTGATGAAAATTTGGATTCGTTCACGATCGAGATAGATGAGGAGAGTGTGAATGATGACCTCAATAATTACCTCGACATACCTGAATATAATTGCATCTTTACCCTTAGTCCTGTTGACGAACGATGACCTCGACGATTTCATCCTTTTCAACACTTGCTACACAAAAACATCGAATTCAAATGGTAACTATCAATAGACTTTCTAGATACTCAAAGATTATCTTCTGAATCCACCAGTCTTGATGCCACCAGTTCCAGATCAACCCCTATTACTATACATATCCTCTAATTCAACAGCACTGGGGGCACTCTTAGCACAACAAGATGCTGAGGGAAAACAAAAGGCAGTCTACTACATCAGTTGCACTTTGGTGGGATATGAGATATTGTACACACCAATTGAGCATGCATGTCTCGCTGTGGTCTTTGCTTTGCAGAAATTATGACACTACATTCTAACTCATAAAATTAAGTTGGTCACAAGGATCGATCCATTGAAATACCTTCTCAATAAAGCAACGCTTACTGGTCGACTAGCCAAATGGGTGATGCTCCTAAGTGAATTCGACATTGAATATGTGGACAGAAAAGAAATAAAAGGACAAGCTATGGCAAATCAATTAGCAGATGTTGTTATGATAGATGATGCTCCTCTAACTTCAAAATTTCCAGATGAATCCATCTTGACAGTATCACACGCAAAGCCTTGGCAGCTATACTTTGATGGCTCATACACACAGCATGGTGCAGGAGCTGGCATCCTCTTCATCACACCTCAAGGGGATTCTATACCAAAATCATATCGACTATCATTTCCTTGTACTAATAACATAGGAGAATACGAGGCATTAACAATAGGATTACAGATTGTAGTTTAGTGGAAGATACAAGAACTTCATGTTTTTGGGGACTCTTAACTTGTAATTCATCAAGCAACTGATGACTACCAAACAAAGGATGAAAAATTAATGCCTTACAAAAGAATGGTGGATGACCTCAAACAACATTTCGTGAAGTTAAACTTTGAATAGATACCAAGAGATCAGAATCAAGCCATAGATGCTAAGGCTACTATTGCTTCACTGATCGATCTACCACAGAATGAAATCCGCTATGAGTTCTTGGTGGATAACCTTTTGGTTCCCTCATATGAGATCACTCCTACTAAGATAATATGTGTCATTGGTCTTGATTCCCAGTTATATGGTTCCATTTTTACATACCTTCGCAATAATACCCTTCCTCCTGACTTATCCAATAGCCAATGTCGCACTTTCATTCACCAATGCTCCCGATACATCATTTTAGCCGACATCCTATACCGTCGAGGTCTAGATGGCTCTCTTCTTAGATGTTTAGAAAGGGACAAAGCTCAGATTGCATTATGCAAAGTTCATGAAGGGATATGTGGTCCACATTCTAGTGGTCCTACCTTAGCTAAGAAACTCATCAGGACTAGATATTACTGGCCCAATATGGAGAAAGACTCATATTAGTTTGTCAAGAACTGTAAGCAATGTCAACTTCATGGAGACCTCATTCATGCGCCAGCACAAGAACTTCAACCAATTGCGACTCCTTGGCCCTTTTCTCAATGGGGACTCGATCTCATAGGCAAGATTCACCCTCCTTCCTCCAATGGCCACAAATTCATCATCACCGCCATAGAATATTTCACAAAATGGATCGCAGTCATGCCTCTTACACAAGTCATTGGGATACAGATTACTATATTCATTCTCAACTACATCATTTGTCGATACGGTATTCCTATCTCCATCATTACCGATAACAGGCATCCCTTCAAAAATTAGGATGTTCGTGAACTTTGTGATCGCTTCCATATTACCCATCATTTCTCCACACCTTATTACCCCCAAGGCAATAGTCAAGCTGAGGCATCTAATAAAACCATTCTTAAAATCCTAAAAAAGAAATTCAATGACACTGGCCGCAATTGGCATATCCAACTTAACCCTGCACTTTGGGCTTACTACACAGGCATCCGCACACCTACAGGAGCTACACCTTATTAACTTGTCTATGGCAATGAAGCTATCTTGCCTATTGAGGTTGAGTTACCCTCTTCATGAGTCTCTTTGCAAAACATTATCAGTGATGAAGACTACAGGGTCTCTCACTTACAGGAACTTGAGCTATTGGATGACCGAAGACAAACTTCTTTTAATCATCTCAAGGCTTATCAACAATGAATGAGTCACAGCTACAATCATAAAGTCAAGCCTCACACATTTGAGGTAGGTGACTTATTTCTCAGAGAAAATCCTAAAAATCAGCAAGACAGAGAGAAGAAGGACAAGTTCCAACCAAATTGGCTTGGTCCTTACATCATCATAGCAGCCTATGGTTCCGGTGCATATCAGCTCTCAACCATAGAGGGAGAACCTTTGGAGGATCCCATCAACAGCATGTACCTTTGCAAGTTTTACACATAGCTCTTCAGAGTATCCTAATTCAAAAATACAAAAAAAAGTCAAAAATACAAAAAAATACAAAAAAATCATAAACATAAAAAATCATTACTCGGTGAAAACCTAGCAAATAGGCACCTTGTGACACAAAAAAAAAAGTTGAAAAAAAATCAAAAAAATTAAAGAGAAATAAATTCGTCCAATGGTGTTAACCACTTCAATGGTGCCCTGGGCAAGTACCATGGTGAAAACCGGGTCACTGGTGCCATGTGTAGAGACATTGCTCCTCCCTCCTTCAGGATTCACTTTCATCCTTTCACTTTGCACACACTCACGACCTATTCATTCATAACAAACTTACCCATTCCCATCATGGCTTTTTATTGATCTACCTAAGATTGGTTAGCCATTCATAATAAACCTCCCTTTTCACCCCTTTTCATCCATAATAAATTATCTCCTATCTGTGGCTAAGGCAAATCCTACATCTAGGAATGGGTGTGGAACTAAGAGCATCACATGTTTCAAGGAGTACAGTTTCTTCCAAATTTTCTTTAGCCTATCCACGCACAATCCACAATAAAGCAACATTTGCATCGCCAATCTGCAATAAAGTTTCATCTTCTCCGCAATAAAGGATTAGTTTCATTGATACAGTCAGTTTCATATGAGACACAATAGCAACAATGGGCTTCAACAAATCAAATCATTCAATAGACTCAGACAACATTATGGTTTGGTGCTATCTATCCTTTTGTGAAAGTAAACATTGTGACCAAAATCAAATAAGACTTATACAAGTGACAAGAGACACTAAAATTTGAGGACTATAGTGGATGTTGGTGTCGAATCTTGGTTTTCTTTTGATTTTATCTTTTTGTGACATGTCTTTTAGCTTTTCTGGGATGTCTTTGACTAGAAAGGCAAGGATGGGGTATCGTCACCTATTTTTCTTTGTTGTCTGTGGATTGTCTCTTGGTAATGCTATGACTTGTCCAAGGATATGCGGACACTGTGAGTCTAGTATAAACTGGGGCATTCCTTGTTTGTGACTGTCTTATCTCCTTGCAAATAGGTACAATGACTTTCTGAGTCAAACATATGCCTCGATTGCCATAACCTACCTGCTATGATAAAGCTCAATGATGATAATGCACAAGAAGCTCTTTCACTTACATATCTTCTATCTTCCATCCCCCTTTCTTGATTTGAGTCCGTGTAGCCTACTATCACATGACTGAGTATAATGACACACCAAAAATATCTACATTTCATGTAGTTTGCACCTGCATTACCACATACAAGCATTTCATGCATACATATAGATATCACAATTGCATCACATCCTACACATAAAATAGGTTATACATTTTACATTCTCGTCATGTAAATATTCATTTGCATTATCATATTTATCTGCATTGCATACATTTGCATTTGCATAACATATAAAAACATAAAAGAACAAAAATATTGCATTTCATCGAGTACATAGAAACAAACATCATGAAACATTTCTTCACATAGGTACACATGCATATAGATTCCGCAAGGATGAATCTCATATATATATAACCATAAGTGTCATGATATAATGATGTCAAAATCATATGGCTACAATCACCCGAAGGTGTCATCATACAAAATGGTACAAAACTGATACATAGGGAGCCCTCTAAGGCTATGATGAACTCCCTCCCTCAGAGCCGCTTGGCCTCGATGGAGTCTGAGCCCTGGAAGGACCCGCCCCAAGATCATCTCTCTTGTCCCCTCTGTCTAGTGGTTGTGGAGGACCCATGACCCCACCACTTGATGTCTATCTCTTGTCCCTCCCTCTAGTGGTCATCACTATCCGCAATGGTCTAAGGAAGCTCCTAGCCCGTTGCTTTGGTGGCACCGCTCCATAGTATAGGTCTCTCTCATAACCTATCTCCTCCCCAACTCACATAACATAGGTGTATCCAGCTCCTATGTCCTTTATTACCTATCTCCCTACCCTCAGTGTTGTCTCACCCTCCGTATAGCACTAAATAGCCTAATCCCTCTCTATCTCAGTATCCCTTAGCTATCTCCTAAGCCTATCCCTCTCCCACTCAAGATCCTGGATCTCATCTACCTATCCCTGGTAGATCTCCCTCAACTCTAGCAACTCATCCTCCTCCTCTCCCCCTCACCCTATGGCTACTCTTGTGGCTACCCCTGGCCTTGTCCTTGTCCTTGTACCTATCTAGGACCCTATACTATTGGCACCTGTAAAGGCAATCCACCTCTCCCCCTCACCATGTGAGCATGTCGAGCCTACCTCTCCTTTGCATCCTCCCTCCGCGGAGCCACTCTCCTCTCTCCTACTATGCCCCACCTCCTCCATTGGCCTCTACCTTCACCATCTCCATCATCATCCCCATCTCCTCCACCATCTCCATCTATCTACTCCCTAAGATCTATCAACCATGGAAATGGATGCTCAGCCCAATATGTAGTATACTCTACATACATCCTTGCATCCTCTATCTCTAGTCACATATCCCAAGGCAAGGGAATCATCTCTACTAGGTGCATCACTACCTGATCATATGAAAATAATGTCCTGAAGTGTGCCTAATCCTTCACTATCCGAGCATACATCTTGGAACCTCGTGGCATCCACTGTATCCTGCAAAACTTTCTGCCCACCCTATCCACCAACTGCCTCTCAAGCAGGTATGGCATCTTCCCAATCAGATACCTACTCCTGAATGTATATGGTAGCTCCACTGTGTCATCCTCCCACTCCTTGCACTCTCGATATGGCCTCCATACTACAGTGTCAATCTCATCAATGACCCTATGCCAACACTCTAATCTCCTGATCTATGGTTGCGATGTAATCATATCATATAAATGCAAAAAACTGCACCCATGGCCCCTGCCTCTGAAGTGAATCGGTTGGGTAACCGACAGATACTCATATGCCCACAACTACAACAATGTCACTCTACAACCTAATCCTACTGATCCATGGTATACAAACTGATGAAGCTCACAATAAAAATGTGCCAGCAGACAGGGTCCCCAGGCAAATTTGGTATGTTGTGTCTCCAGTGTACTCCAACCCACAGCCAATCCTCTTGTTGCCCTATCTAGATAGAGGAACCCACTGATCACTCCTGCTAGTACTGCTGGTAGTGCTAATCCTATCTATGTCATGGTATCCTAAGCCACGTGTCTACCCTCATCTCCAATCCTAGATCCTGGAACACTCATCTCAGTGCATCCCCGTCTCTGTCTCGATCGTAGGGTACTAACTCCCCATCGATCGGTATCCTCAGAATCCTATAAACATCCTCCAAGGTGACTGTCATCTTACCCATCAAAAAATGAAAATTGCAAGTCTCTAAGTGCCATCTCTCAACCAACACAGTCAGCAACCCCATGTTCACCCGAAACTTAGGCACATACAGAATATGTCGCAAGCCCATAACCTCAATCGCTACCCTATCCTCAAATGTCAGCTCTGGTCAGAAACTCTAAGTCGATGGGAATCTCTCCTGTGACTCTAGCATAGGTAGGTACTCCTGCAGTCAAGCAAATCAACTATGTCAGTCAAAGTGGCATTCCCTGTTTATCACAAAATCTTGCTTTTTATCCTAGTGACACTCCTTGTTCATCACAAAGTGTTGTTGTTTATCCTAGTGGTACTCCCTGTTCATCACAAAGTACTACGTCTCTTTGCACTCCCTATTTATCACAAAGTGCTACTTTTTTTAGTACTCCCTGTTCATCACAAAGTATTATGTTTTGGCATTCCCTATTCATCACAAAGTGCATTGATCTATCCTATCCTAGGGCTCTTCTTGAGTGTATCCTCTTGAGGAGTTTCCTGATTGGCAACATATGTTCTATCACAGAATTGTCAATCCTAGTCCTATCTGCTATCCTAGTCTTCCCTAGAGGACCTGCTTGAGTGTATCCTCTCAGCAGCTTATCCAATCGACAATGTATGTTCATCACAGAACTGTCGATTTGGCCTAGAAGACGCAAACACACCTTTATGACATAAACACACTTACATACTGCACATACGTGCCTACTCTGCACATATGCACCTGACATACATAGACGCACCTTTGCTCTATACAAACGCACCCATATAGCATAAACACATCTGAAATACACAGATGCGCTCACATTTGACACAGACACCTTTTCATTCATAGACCCGCATGGCACAAACACAGATGCGCCTAGCCTACCCAGACGTGCCTAGCACTAGCACAGATGCACCTTAGCATTTTTTTACCCCTACTTGACATATTCTAAAATGCATTAAATGCACTACCTAACATGCATTAATGACAACATTTATTGTGATAAAGTACAAGGAGGTTTTGTGGTACTCACCGGCTCTACTGCATCTGCTGGCTTCTAAAATTGGTGAACGCAATCGAATCTATGAACCAATGTCATCATTGCTGACTGTTGCTGCTCTATTCTCTCTCTGCACTTTGATCTCTTGGATGTGTGGATGACAATGAGGATATTTTCCCCTCGCAGTCTATCTTATAGACTTCCCTAGTCCTAGCCCTAGCCCTAGCCCTAGTCTCCTATGTCAATCTTCGTTATCCCGTGACTCTGTCACTCTATCCTATCCAGTCAGTCCATTCTACCCTTTATTTCTTAGTGAGAGATTGTCTGTGATCTTTTCAAACATTTTCATCCAATCTCTCAAGGGGGCATATCATTCCCATCTTGGGGCAACTTTGTATCAGTTCATATTATCTTCTTTGAAACAACACAACAAGCTGCATTGTCTCAAAGAGGGGCAATATGTCTCTCATTGTGAAAGTGGATTGACCGGATAGGATAGAGTGATAGAGTCACGAGATAACGAAGATTGACACGGGAGACTAGGGCTAAGGCTAGGGCTAGGGCAATCTATAAGATAGACCGCGAGGGGAAAACATCCTCATTGTCATCCACACATCCAAGAGATCAGAGTGTAGAGAGAGAATAAAGCAGTAGCAATTAGGAGCGATGGCATTGGTTCACAGATTCAATCGCGTTCGCTGATTTCAGAGGCCAGCAAATGTAGGAGAACTGGTAAGTACCGCAAAACCTTCTTGTACTTTATTACAATAAATGTTGTAATTAATGCATGTTAGGTAGCACATTTAATGCATTTTAGAATATGTCAAGCAGGGGTAAAAAATGCTAAGGCACGTATGTGCTGGTGCCAGGCACATCTAGGTAGGCTAGGCATGTCTGTGTTTGTGCCAGTCGCATCTATGAATGAAAAGGCATCTGTGTCAAATGTGAGTGCATCTGTGTATTTCAGATGCATTTATGCTATAAGGGTGCATCTGTGCAGAGCAGAGGCATGTCTATGTATGTTAGGCGCGTCTGTGTAGAGAAGGTGTGTATGTGCAGTATGCAAGTGCGTTTATGTCATAAAGGTATGTTTGTGTCTTGTAGGCCAAATCGACAGTTCTGTGATGAACATACATTGTCGATTGGATAAGCTACTAAGAGGATACACTCAAGTAGGTCCTCTAGGGAAGACTAGGATAGTAGATAGGGCTAGGATTGACAGTTCTGTGATAGAATAGATGTTGCCAATTAGGAAACTACTCAAGAGGATACACTCAAGTAGAGCCCTAGGATAGGATAAATCGAGGCACTTTGTGATGAACAGGGAATGCCAAAACATAATACTTTGTGATGAATAGGGAATATTAAAAAGAGCATCACTTTGTGATGAACAAGGAGTGCAAAGACATGTAGTACTTTGTGATGAACAGGGAGTACCACTAGGATAAACAACAACACTTAGTGAGGAATAGGGAGTGTCACTAGGATAGAAAGCAACATTTTGTGATGAACAGGGAATGCCATTTTGATTGACATAGTTGATTTGCTTGACTGTAGGAGTACCTACATATGCTGGAGTCATGGGAGAGATTCTCATCAACTTAGAGTTTATGACCAGAGATGACATTTGAGGATAGGGCAGCGATTGAAGTTATGGGCTTGCGATGTGCCTGAGTTTCAGGTGAATGTGGTGTTGCTGACTGTGCTAGCTGAGAGATGGCACTCAAAGACTTGCAGTTTTCATTTACCGATGGGTGAGATGACAGTCACCTTAGAGGATGTTTACAAGATTCTAAGGATACCAATTGATGGGGAGTTAGTACCCTATGATTAAGATGGAGACAGGGATGCACTAAGATGAGTGTTCTAGGATCCAGGATTGGAGATGAGGGTTGGACACGTGGCTTGGGATACCATGACACTGATAGGATTATCACTACCAACAGTACTGGTAGGAGTGATCAGTGGGTTCCTCTGTCCAGATAGGGCAACACGAGGATTGGCTGTGGGTTGGGGTAGATAACTAGAGACACTAGTGACACAGCATACCAGATTTGCCTAGGGACCATGTCTGCTGGCACATTTGTATTATGAGCTTCATCAGTTTGTATATCATGGATCAGTAGGATTAGGCTACGGAGTGACATTGTTGTAGGTGTGTGCATATGAGCATCTGTTGGTTACTTGACCGATTCACTTCAGAGGCAGGGGCCATGGGCACAGTTTTGTGCATTTGTATGATATGATTGCATCGCAGCCACAGATCGGGAGATTAGAGTACTGGTGCAAGGTCATCAATGAGATTGACACTATAGTATGGAGGCCATACCAAGAGTGCGAGGAGTGGGAGGATGATGCAGTGGAGCTACCATATACATTCAGGAGTAGGTATCTGATTGGGCAGATGCTATATGTGCTTGAGAGGCAGTTGGTGGACAGGGTGGAAAGGTAGTTTGGAAGGATACAGCAGATGTCACAGGGTTTTGGGATGTATGCTTGAACAGTCAGGGATCAGGTGCACTTCGGGCCATTATTGTCATATGATCAGGCAGTGATGCAGCTAGTAGAGATGATTCCCTTACCTTGGGATATGTGGTCAGAGATAGAGGATATAGGGATGGATACAAAGTATACTACATATTGGGCTGAGCATCCATTTTCACAGTTGATGGATCCCGGGGAGTAGATAGATGGAGATGGTGGAGGAGATAGGGATGATGATGGAGATGGTGGAGGTAGAGGCCAACAAAGGAGGTGGGGTATAGTAGGAGAGAGGAGAGTGGCTCTGTAGAGGGAGGGTGGAGAGGAGACGCAAGCTAGATAGGCTTACATGGTGAGGGGCAGAGGTGGATTGCCTTTATAGGTGCTAGCAGTACAGGGTCCCAGATAGGTACAGGGACAGGGACAGGGCCAGGGGTAGCCACAGGAGTAGCCATAGGGTGAGGAGGGAGAGGAGGAGGATGAGTTGCTAGAGTTGAGGGAGATATGTCAGGGACAGGCAGATGAGATCCAGGATCTCGAGTGGGAGAGGGATAGGCTCAGGAGATAGCTGAGGGATACTGAGCGGGAGAGGGATCAGGCTATTCAATGCTATATAAAGGCCGAGGCAGCACTGAGGGCAGGGAGACAGGCAGTAGAGGACATAGGAGTTGGGTACGCCTATGTTTTGTGAGCCGGGGAGGAGATAGGTTACTGGAGAGACCTATACTATGGAGCGGTGCCACCAGAGCAGCGAGCTAGGAGCTTTTGTAGACCATCATGGACAGCAATGACCACTAGAGGGAGGGACAGGAGATAGGCATCGAGTAGTGGGGTCATGGGTCCTCCACCACCACCAGACAGAGGGGACAGGAGAGATGATCTTGGGGTAGGTACTTCTAGGGCTCAGAATCCATCGAGGCCAGGCGGCTCCAAGGGAGGGAGTTCATCATAGCCTTAGAGGACTCCCTATGTATCAGTTTTGTACCATTTTGTATGATGACACCTTCGAGTGATTGTAGCCATATGATTTTGACATCATTGTATCATGACACTTATTATTATATATATATATATGAGATACATCCTTGTGGCAGCTATATGCATGTGTACCTATGTGATGAAATGTTTCATGATGTAAGTTTCTGTGTACTTGAAGAAATGCAATATATTTGTTCTTTTATGTTTTTATATGTTATGCAAATGCAAATGTATGCAATGCAGATGAATATGATAATGTAAATGACTATTTACATGATGAGAATGTAAAATGTACTAACCTGTGTTATGTGCAGGATGTGATGCAATTGTGATATCTATATGTATGTATGAAATGCTTGTATGTGGTAATGCAGGTGCAACCTACATGAAATGCAGATATTTTTGGTGTGTCATTATACTTAGTCATGTGATAGCAGGCTACACGGACTCAAATCAAGAAAGGGAGATGGAAGATAGAAGATATGAAAGTGAAAGAGCTTCTTGTGCGTTATCATCGTTGAGATTTATTATGGAAAGTAGGTTATGACAATTGAGGCATATGTTCGACCCAGAAAGTCATTGTACCCGTTTGCATGGAGATAAGATAGTCGCAAACAAGGAATCCCCCAGTTCATACTAGACTCATAGTGTCCTCATATCCTTGGACAAGTCATAGCATTACTAAGAGACAATCCACAGACAGCAAAGAAAAATAGGTGATGATACCCCATCCTCACCTTTCTAGTCAAAGACATCCTAGAGATAGAATCTCTAGTCAAAGACATCCCAGAAAAGCTAAAAGACATATCACCAAAAGATAAAATCAAAAGAAAACCAAGACTCGACACCAACATCCACTGTAGTCCTCAAATTTTAGTGTCTCTTGTCACTTGTATAAGTCTTATTTGATTCTGGTCACAATGTGTACTTTCACAATAGGATAGATAGCATTGAACCATAATGTTGTCTGAGTCTATTGAAAGATTTGATTTGTTGAAGCTCATTGTTACTGTTGTGTCTCATCTGAAACTAACTGAATCCATGAAACTGATACTTTATTACAGAGAAGATGGAACTTTATCATGGATTGGTGATGCCAATGTTGCTTTATTGTGGATTATGTGTAGATAGAATGAATAAAATTTAGAAGAAACTGTACTACTCGAAACATGTGACGCTCTCAGTTCCACACCCATTACTAGATGTAGGATTTGCCTTAGCCACAGATAGGAGCTGATTTATTATGGATGGAAAGGGGTGAAAAGGGAGGTTTATTATGAATGTCTAACCAATCTTAGGTAGAGAAATAACAAGCCATGATGGGAATGGGTAAGTTTGTTATGAATCAATAGGTCATGAGTGTGTGCAAAGTGAAAGGATGAAAGTGAATCCTGAAGGAGGGAGGAGCAAATGTCTCTACACATGGCATCGGTGACCCAGTTTTAACCATGGTACTTACCTAGGGTGCCACCAAAGTGGTTTTCACCATTTGACGACTTTATTTCTCTTTACTTCTTTTTTTTTTTGAACTTTTTTTTTGTGTCACAAGGCACTTGTTTGCCAGCTTTTCACCAAGTAACAATTTTTTATGTTTATGAATTTTTTTTTTGTATTTTTGAATTTTTTTTTTTTTTTTTTTTGTATTTTTGAATTAGGATACTCTAAAGAGCTATGTGTAAAATTTGTGAAGGTGCATGTTGTTGATGGGATCCCCCAAAGATTTGCCCTCTGTGGTTGAGAGTTGATATGTACCGGATCTATAGGCGACTATGATGATGTAAGGACCAAGCCAATTTGGTTCGAACTTGCCCTTCTTCTCTCTGTCTTGCTGCTTTTTAGGATTTTCTCTAAGAACTAAGTCACCTACCTCAAATGTGCAAGGCTTGAATTTATGATTGTAGCTGCGACTCATTCGTTGTTGATAAGCCTTGAGATAATTAAAAGCAGTTTGTCTTCTTTCATCCAACAGCTCAAGTTCCTGTAAGCGAGAAACCCTGTAGTCTTCATCACTGATAATGTTTTGCAAAGAGACTTGTAAAGTGGGTTGCTCAACCTGAATGGGAAAGATATCTTTAGCGTCGTAGACAAGTGAATAAGGTATAGCTCATGTAGGTGTGTGGACGCTTGTGTGGTAAGCCCAAAGTGCAGGATTAAGTTGGATATGCCAATTGCAGCTACCATCATCGACTGTCTTTTTTAGGATTTTAAGAATGGTTTTATTAGACACCTCAGCTTGATCATTGCCTTGGGGGTAATAAGGTGTGGAGAAATGATGGATAATATGGAAGCGATCACAAAGTTCATGAACATCTTGATTTTTGAAGGGACGCCCGTTATCGGTGATGATGGAGATAGAAATACTGTATTCACAAATGATGTAGTTGAGAATGAATATAGCAATTTGTTTTCCAGTGACTTGTGTAAGAGGCATGGATTCGATCCATTTTGTGAAATATTTTGTGGCGGTGATGATGAATTTGTGGCCATTGGAGGAAGGAGGGTGAATCTTGCCTATAAGATCAAGTCCCCATTGACCAAAGGGCCAAGGAGTCGTAATTCGTTGAAGCTCTTGTGCTAGTGCATGAATGAGGTCTCCATGAAGTTGACATTGCTTACACTTCTTGACAAACTGATATGAGTATTTTCCCATATTGGGCCAGTAATATCTAGTCCTGATGAGTTTCTTGGCTAAGGTAGGACCACTAGAATGTGGACCACATATCCCTTCATGAACTTCACATAATGCAATCTGAGCTTCATCCCTTTCTAAACATCTAAGAAGAGTGCCATCTAGACCTCGACAGTATAGGATGTCAGCTAAACTAACGTATCAGGAGCATTGGCAAATGAAAGTGCAACATTGGCTATTGGATAAGTCAGGAGGAATGGTATTATTGTGAAGGTATGTAAAAATGGAGCCATATAACTGGGAATCAGGACCAATGACACATATCATCTCAGTAGGAGTGATCTCATACAAGGGACCAAAAGGTTATCCACCAAGAACTCATAGCGGGTTTCATTCTGTGGTAGATCGATCAGTGAAGCAATAGTAGCCATAGCATCTATGGCTTGATTCTACTCTCCTGGTATCTGTTCAATGTTTAACTTCATGAAATGTTGTTTCAGGTCATCCACCATTCTTTTTTAAGGCATTAATTTTCATCCTTTGTTTGGTAGTCATCAGTTGCTTGACGAATTACAAGTTGAGAGTCCCCAAAAATATGAAGTTCTTTTATCTTCCACTAAACTGCAATCTGCAATCCTATTGTTAATGCCTCATATTATGCTATGTTATTAGTGCAAGGAAATGATACTTGATATGATTTTGGTATGGAATCCCCTTGAGGTGTAATGAAGAGGATGCCATCCCCTGCACCATGTTGTGTGTATGAGCCGTCAAAGTATAGCTATCAAGGCTTTGCATGTGATACTGTCAAGATGGATTCATCTGGAAATTTTGAAGTTAGAGGAGTGTCATCTATCATAGGAGCATTTGGTAATTTATCTATGATAGCTTGTCCTTTTATTACTTTTCTATCCACATATTGAATGTCAAATTCACTCAGGAGAATCACCCATTTGGCTAGTCGACTAGTAAGTGTTGCTTTATTGAGAAGGTATTTCAATGGATCGATCCTTGCGACCAACTTAATTTTATGAGTTAGCATGTAGTGTCATTATTTCTATGAAGCAAAGACCACAGTGATACATGCATGCTCAATTGGTGTGTCATTTAGCTCGTATCCCACCAAAGTGCGACTGATGTAGTAGACTCCCTTTTCTTTATTCTCAGCATCTTGTTGTGCTAAGAGTGCCCCTAGTGTTGTTGAAGTAGCTAATATGTATAGTAATAGGGGTTGATCCGGAACTAGTGGCATCAATAATGGTGGATTCAGAAGATAATATTTGAGTATCTGGAAAGCTTGTTGACAGCTATCATCCCATTTGAATTTGATGTTTTTGTGTAGCAAGTGCTGACAAGGATGACATTTATCCATAAGTTGTGCTATGAATCTTCATATGGACTGGAGTCTCCCTTGCAAAGATCGAATTTGACTGATATTTCTTGGTGGTTGCATCTCTAGGATGGTGTTGACTTTTGTTGGATCGGCTTCAATTCCTCTTTTTGAGACAATGAATCCTAGGAGCTTCCCGGAGGTTACTCCAAAGACACATTTCTTGGGGTTTAATCTTACTTTGTATTTTTCCAACTGACAAAAATGACTGAAAGTATGTCAAATGTGTATCTCTGTCTATTGATTTTCCCAAGAAGTCATCAACATAATCTTCCATAGTAACATGCATAAGATCATGAAAGATATTAGTCATGGCTCTTTGATATGTAGCGCCAGTATTCTTTAGCCCAAAGGGCATGACATTCTAGCTAAAAGTTCCCCGAGGACAAGTAAATGTTGTTTTGTGCTGATCCTCGGATGCGATTTTTATTTGATTATAGCCAGAGAATCCATCCATCAAAGCTAACATTGCATGACCTGCTATGAGATCTATGATCAGGTCAATATTTGGTAATGGAAAATCATCCTTAGGATAAGCTTTGTTGATGTCTCTGAAATATGTGCATATTCTAATGCTACGATCTAGCTTGCTGGCAGGCACTAAGTTGGAGATCCATTCAGGATAGTCAATTGGACGTATGAATCTGACATCCAATAATTTTTCAAGCTCTGCTTTGACTAATAATGCCACTTGTGGATGCATCTTTCTTAATTTTTGTTTCACTAGTTTTGCCCCCACTTTGACTTTCAAATGATGCATTACCAAATCTAGATCTAGTCCAGGCATATCAACATATGGCCATGCAAAATTGATTTGTCACTTTGTGAAGAAACTTATGAACTTTGATCTTTCTGTCTCTGTTAGAGAATATGCTAGGAATATGTTATGTGGAATTTCTTCTGTACCAATGTTTGTTTTGATGGTCTCCTCTACCAACATAGATGATTTTTCTTCATATGATGTCGGGAGAATGTCGAGCCTTCCATCTTTGGGTGCCTCAGAGAGGTTTTTGCCCTTAGGTATGTCCTTTATTTTTACTTTTTTCAGGTCAGACAGTGCCACAATGTGGTTTTCACCATAAGACCCTTGATTTGTTTTTATTTTCATATTTTTGCAACTAGAAGGCCCAACACCCTCACCAAAATATGCCACGCTATTGAGTTCTATAGTGTATCCTTCCTTATGGTCCCCGGGGGGAAGATCATCTCGTATGCCTAGATAGTTAATAAAGGATTCATCATTTTGGAATGTGTCAAGTTGTACAGGTCCTTCATGGTCCCAGTCAATAAGTTGGTGATGGACAAGGGGAAGACCTTCAATGTTTTCAAAGTCAACAGGACTAAGGGTAAAAATGCAGTTATATTCAAGTATGTCAAGGTAATTGTTGAGTTCATCGTTGGCACTCTCCTCATCTACCTCGATCATGAACAAATCCAAATTGTCATCACTAGTAGCACATTCTGGGACGGGTGTCCTCATTCTTTGTGATTTTGACCTAGAACCTAGAGGCAAGGACTGTGTGGGATCCTCAGGGGTTGTTTCTTGACCAATTTTGAATTTTTTATGAAATTCCTCTTCTTCTATGGGTTCACCTAGTTCTCTGAATGTCTTGGTGAGTTCATAGTCACTGAATGATTTATCCGAACCCCATTCCCATTCATTGGAGTCAATGGAGTAACGATTCTCTTATCAATTCGGGTTGCAAAGGTTGAATGATACCTTCCTTTCTTAAGCCAAGAGGACTTTTGCCATCATACCCAATTTTTTGTAGGATCTTGAATCCTTTGCCATATTTTTCATATGGTATGCTGATGTGATCTTGTGTGCCATTTTTAGGGTCTTTGTAAAGCATTTTGTATAAGTCTTCTTCTTCCAATTCACCCCATCTTTGGAAGATAGTAGGATCCCATTTGAGTGTTATGATAGATACCCATTTATAAGGATGTGGTCGTCCATATTCTTTTGGTGAACTCATAACTTGTTGTAAGCACATGGTTTTCTTCAAAGTGTATTCACCCATGCCCTTATCCTAAAATTTCCCTTTAAGCTCACCTTGTTTTGATGTTGAAGGTTTTAATGATTCAGGATCAATGTATGTAGAAGAAGGGACAACTTCTCTATTACTTGGAATGATCATCTTAGTTTTTGGTCTCAAGTTATTGTAGTATATAAATAGATTAGGATCACAATTAACTGTTATTTCAACTCCATTGTGAGGAAACTTAATGCATTGGTGGTATGTAGATGGGACTGCCCTCATCTCATGAATCCAAGGATGTCCTAGCAATATATTGTATGTGAGATCAAGGTCAAGAACTTGACAAACCACATCTTTTGTAACTGGCCCAAATCTGAGAGGTAAAGTGACTGTGCCCTTGGATGAGCGCTCTTCATCATCATATGCCTTGATAGTCATTTTGTTTATAGAATTCACAGCTTTATCTAAATATCCCAATTGTTTAATAGTGCTCAATGTACAAATGTTTAGATGTGCTCCTCCATCTATTAAGACTCATTTTATTCAATGTGTAAAGGTGCATTATGTGGTTGGCTCACGGAGGCATCATCAGCTTCTATAAATGTAAGGGAGTGTGGAATGGAAAGGTATCCCACCATGGCTTGAAACTAGTCCACATTCAAATCAGTGGGGACAGAAGTGTCTCCCAAGATTTTGTCAAGAATGGCTTTATGTGTGGGGGATATGCATAAAAGCTCAAGGATGGAGATAAGTGCGAGTGTCTTCCCTAACTGTTTTACATGGTGTTTTTAGCTAGAGCACCTTGCAAGGTGAATTTATCTCGATGAGTTGTGACATTACATTCAGAGGTAGGTTTCGAAGAAGATCCAATGCCTTTTAGGACAATCTTGGGTCTTTGGGTAGAATTCTCAGGCGTTTTGTCCTGGATGAAAATGGTAGAGACGTAATTGTCCATCGAAATGTGATTGATAGTTGAATCATAGTTATAAGATACTCTGGTATAGTTGGTTTGATCATTTGTGGCTTTGGCTTTTCCCTTGTCATGTTTTGGGAATGGTTCTTTAAACATCTCATGTTCTTGATTGGATGAGTGTCCCTCAATCTCAATGTCACCTCTATTAATGAGATATTGTATGATGTTCTTCAGTAAATGATAATTTCTTGTCTTATGGCCTTTGCTCTTATGAAATTCATAATATTCATCATCATTCCACAAATTTGGTTTAACCTTTGGCTTATATGGAGGAAAATCTGGAATTATTATTATTTTGTTTGCCACTAACTTCTTGAAAATTGACTCAAGTGGTTCTCCCAATGGGGTGTACTTCCTTCATGATTTGGAAGTTGCTTTAGTATTCACTTGATTATTTGTAGAGCTTGATCCTGAAAAAATGATTTTGGGTCATACTATATTGGCATCAACAACACCATCATTGATTGTGTTCTTGTTTTTATTCCAAAATCTTGGCTTGTCTTTTCCTTTATAGTCCTCTTTGTTTTCTTTGAATATCTTAATGACTCCTTGTTCAATTAGGACCTTCTCTGTCGCTAAGCCTTTTTCAATGACATCCTTGAAGGTGGACAAACAAGCTTTTCTTAGATCATAACCAATGTCTTTGTTGACATTTTGGGTGAACATCTCTACCATTTTTTTTGGTGGAATTTCACAAGAGCATCTGCTAGCTAGATTCCTCCATCTTTGTAAAAACGATGAAAAGGATTCTCCATTCTTTTGTTTGGTGTTGCACAAAGTGGTGATTGATATGTCTGTCTCTATATTGTATGAGAAATGTTGGATAAAAGCCTCTGCTAAATCACCCCAAGACTTAATTCTAGGTGGGAGTTGGGAGAACCATTCCATAGGTTGATCATCTAAGCTCTATGGGAATAATCTCATCAAATATGTCCCTTCTACTGCTACCTCAATGCAAGCTGTGAAAAACTATCTTATATGTGCCTTAGGATCCCCTTTTCCTCTATACTTATCAAACTTAGGTGTCACAAAGTGTGTAGGAAAAGGAGGCATTGGAATTCTTTTGTCAAATGGATAGGGATATATGTCTCTCATTATGTAAGTTGGCTTTAGTGTATTTATGTCCTCCATTTTCTTTTGTAAGTCCTTAAATTTCTGTTCCAAATTGTTCTTAGGTGGAGACCAACTTCTCGAACCATATCCCATACCTGAGGCACTGGGTGGAGGAGGAGAATGTTGCATATATGGATGATATTGATCATACACATGTTCATATGGAGGAGGTCTATAATGATGTTATGTATATGGACCACTTGGTATAGAGTCATGGTGAGGAATGGAATATCTTCTTTGTCCATGTATACCATACTCTACAAGAATGTCATGAGTTTGTTCAAATGTGTTTCCCCCAAATTTGACGTGGGGTTTCCTTATGTCCAAATTTTGAACATTCCTTTGGATATCCAATTGCTTTGGTGGTTAGTCCTTAGCATTGGCATGTGATTGAGTATATTTTTCTGCATAAGACTTCCATAATGGTCTATGAAGGTGAGTATCATATGCTTGACCATGTGTATGTGGGACCTCTTGTTTTTGAAACAAAGATGATGGTGATTAAGGCACCATATGTGGTCCTCTATTGCCTCCACTATTAGGCCTCCTTTGATCCATGTTGGGGTGAGTTTGTTGAAAAGGTCGATTTTCCATTATTTGAGACATGTCAAAATCATGAGGGATCTTGGCTCCACTTTGTGCCATCACTTCTAAGAAATATTGTCTATCTCTCCTCGTTATTTTCTCAACCAATCGATTGAAATGGGGATCCATAATGGAGTCTTCCACTTCTATTGAATGTATAGAAAATTTGTCTATATTGTCATTGTGTGTATCATTGTTGTTTGTAGTGTCCATGTTCTCAACATTTGGAATGTTTCTATAGATGTCCTTGTCAGGTAATGTAGTATGATCAAAATTGAAAAAGATATCATTGTCATATTCATAGGCACTCATGTTTGCAGACTCTTGAGCCTTTTTAGCTTCTCTCCTAGATTTTTGGGAACGGGTTTCAACCATGAACTAGGTATTGACCAAGATGTGTGAGACTAGATAAAAATGGAAAGAGTATGGAAGACCAAGAGTTGGATGGAATGTGAATGAATCTGAGGTGTACTTGCAATGTCCAAAGTGTAAGACCAAGTATGTATGTAGTAGAGTAGGTGTGGCTTCCAAAGAGATGATAGTTTCTCTTGATGAGGTAAGTTGACTTTGACTCTAAGTAAGACCCAATGAGACCCAAAGATGATAGACCTTGATGAGGGACCACTTAGCAAAATGTTGTTGTATGTAGTATGTTGACAAAGTAAGATGATGACAAGCAAGTGATCTTTTGACTCAATTTTAGACAGATTTGTATGTAATGTAAGGTGTAAAGAAATGATGCACTTTGTGACCCCCAGAAATAGGTTGAATGTTAGATGAAAACCTAGAGAGATAACCTAGGAAGTTCAATAAGTCTGAAACTAATTTTTGTTGTTTGCTGGACTATAAATTTTTTCAATTCTGAACACAGACATGCCTGTATACTTCACAAACGCGCTTAAATTACACAGACATGGTTCTATCAGAGACAAACGCATTTCTGATATTTTTTAAATGCAATGTTGCTCAATAGAACACAGATGCATTTCTTCCCTTCGCAGATGCGGTTAGATGACATAGACGCGGTTCTATCCGACACATATGCATTTCCTAAAACTGAGTGCAATTTTTCCAATTTGTGAAGTTGTTTTGTTGTGACCCAATCTAAATTTTTGACTATTTCTTTTTCGTGACAAGAGGACACAATGTTGATGAATATTCAATGTTTGCAAGTGTTTAGACTCAAAAATGACTCAAATAAAAGTCTGTTGTTTGATGTAAAAATGTTTTGCATACACTTGAAGACACAATGTTTTGATGTTTGGTCTTGAATGTTTGATTGTTCAAAATATGACAAGCACAATTCTTATGGTTGGCTAGGATAATAGTTGTTGATCCCACATGAGGCTATGCTATTCAAAGCGGATACTTAAATGCTTGACCCCACTGGCTCCACCCTTGACACTCACTTCTTGGGGTAGCCAAGCATCAGTCCCCACAAAAACTCCCCATGGTGAACTTTGTCTCTACTAAGAACCATATGTGTGTGGGCCGCTCCAAAGGTCCGACCTCCTACCCCAACAACTAGAAGGATTTTGGCTTCTAAAACAAAAAGGTACTAGTAAGGGCATTTGCTCGTGTGGACATACATGCAGCACTTTCAGCTCTGTAAATATAGAAGGCTCCCAGCCAATAGAGGTTACGCCCTACAAATGATCAAATAAATTTGATCAAACGGGTTTATGGGGAGACATAGTGTCGGTATGAACTAATCAGCACACGTTATCCATAGTTTTCACCATGGATATAGTTGTTTATAGTGGTTTAGAAGAGGTGGGTTTTCCTCGCTACCACTTGGGTCGTTCTCTCCTCACTAGTAGTCCTAATGACCACACGGGGAGACAGGCCCTCTAAAGATTAAACAAAAATAGCCTATTGCTCAAGACACAAAAGACATTGGTTCAATTTTAGTGCACCAATTGAAATGTTTGATAATCTGTGAAAACAAGGCACACAATAAAGATAAAAAAACCCTTGCCAAGGTCCTACAACAAAGATTTGTTAGTAGTTTGGATTGTTTCAAATGATCACTCCATCTTAAAAGCACACAAGTTAGGTAAATTTTTAGATCCAAAAAATTGTGAAATAGGGGCCTTCAAAAAAATGATTTTGCTTTCAAGACAAGCTACACCAATTTCGTTAGCTAGATCTGAAGATGTTAGCTCAAAATAAACCAGATCTGAAATCTGAATAACGAAATAAAACCCTAAAACAAGATTAAAAAAACTAAAATGCAAACAAATGAACACAGATGCGATTCTACCCTACATAGATGTGATTATTCAACACAGATGCTTTGTAACACCTCACAGACACATTTCTGCAACAAAAAAAAAGAAGAAAAGAAAATCTGCAAGACACAGACGTGATTAAAATGACCACAAACATGATTATATCTCACAGACATGGTTAAACTGCCCACAGATGCGCTTGTAATGAAAACCTGCAATCTGGAAATGAAAATACTATCGGCAACATAGACGCGATTAAGAGGTTCACAGATGCTACAGAAAATCAAAAACGCGATCTCAAAATGCGTAGACATGGAAATGTCAGATCTGTAACTTCAAAAATACAAAATCTGCAACAAAAGATGTTAAATGCAAAAGGGACAAGAGTCCCACCAGGCATGCCAAAATGTATATGGTGAAAGTGGAAACAACACAATGAGAGACATATGTCCCTATCCATTTGCCAAAAGAATTCCAATGCCTCCATTTCTTATAGTGTCTTCTATATAAGGAGATGCTTCCTTCATTATCAACCCCCCGCTGACTACCTGACTACTGTAGCATTCAAACTTTCATATGTGATCAAGCCTACTTGCAACCACATTTCTGTTCTTTGTTGAGCTCTTGTGCACACATAAAATCTAAGAGAAAATATATCAAGCAAGATCAATGGAGATAGGAAGAATGAAGATCCAGACCCTATTGGACATGTGATGGTATAATCTTTGTGATTTCATTTTATTTGTATTGTGTTAGGTAATCTTCATATGTTATGGTGGATCTTTGTTGTTGTTAAGCTCGAGTTTTGTGGTTGAATCTATTTATTCTTTCAATATTGTTGTTTCCACTTTCACCATATATAGTTGCAACCTGCATTGGTTCCTCCACTTCATTGCCATCACCTTTGTAAGGTGTTAGATCACACACATTGAAAATGGGTGACAATCCAAGATTAGGAGGAAGTTGGATTTCATAAGCATTCTTCTCACATTTCTTCAAAATCTGACATGGTCCAATCTTCCTCTACATGAGCTTGGTGTGCTTACCCTTTGGGAGTCTCTCCTTCTTCAAGTGTCCCAACCAAGTCCCCAACACTAAACTACACATCCCTCTTTTTCTTATTAGCATAAGCCTTTTACTTCACTATAGGTTGTTGGAGGTGAGATTTCACTTGGTCATGGACCTCATTGATGGCTAATACAAAAGCTTCACCATCTGCACTAATGGGATCTTCCTTGGGAAAATCCATCAACTCTAATACACCCCTTGGGTGGATTCCATACACAATTTGGAAAGGAGACTTCCCTGTGCTACTATTTATGGTGTCATTGTATGAGAATTCTGCCTGTGACTGTATGTTGTCCCATTTTTCTACATGTTGTATTATCAAACATCTTAATAGGTTCCCCAAGGACCTATTGACAACTTCAATTTTCCCATTTGTTTGGGGATGGTAGGATGATGAGAAAGATAGGTTAGTTCCCAACTTCTTCCAAAGGGTCCTCCAAAAGTGACCTATGAACTTCACATCCTTGTCAGAAACTATGTTTAGTGGCAACCCATGTATCCAGACTATTTCTTTGAAAAACAAGTCTGCAACATATCAGGCATCACAAGAGGTTTTACATGGCAAGAAATGAGCCATTTTGCTAAATCTGTTCACCACTACAAAGACACTATCAAATCCCCTCCTTGTCCTAGGCAGACCCAACACAAAATCCATGCTTATGCTCTCCCATGGCCTAGAAGGAATGGGTAAGGTTGTTACAAGCCTGTATTGGTGGATTTTCCCTTAGCTTTTTGATAGATTACACATGTCTCCACAAACTTCCTTACATCTACCTACAACTTAGATCAATAGTAATGTCTTTTCACAAGGTCAAGGGTCTTGTCAAGACCAAAATGACCTATCATTGCTCCACAATATTTCTCCCTAATGATATTTAGTCTCATTGAACACTTAGGAATGCATAATTGTCTACCTTTGAATAGCAATCCATCTTGTACCAGAAATTCAGAAAATTCAACATGATACCTCTCACCAAAAGTTTCACATACCTTGTAGATCTCTCCAAAGTCTTCATCAGCATCATACATGTTCTTCAAGTAGTCACATACCTTGTAGATCTCTCCAAAGTCTTCATCAGCATCATACATGTTCTTCAAGGAGTCAATTCCAACACTTTCCATCTTGATTTGATTGATAGTTAAGACCCTCCTACTCAAGGCATCTGCAACTTTGTTCTTGACCCCCTTCTTGTGCTTGAGGTTAAAGGTGAAGGCTTGTAGGGTCTCTACCCACTTCATGTGTTAGTGGTTCAACTTCTCTTGACTATTTATGAAACTAAGTGCCTGATTATCAGTAAAAACTATGAACTCCTTAGGCAATAAATAGTGCCTCCATTTCTTCAATGACTGAACCAAAGGATACATCTCCAAGTCATAGGATGAGTATCTCCTCTTGGCATCATTTAGCTTTTCACTAAAAAAGGTAATTGGACTTCCTTCTTGATTGAGCACTGCCCCAATAGCCTTGTGGCTTGCATCACATTCTACCTGGAATATCTTTTTGAAGTCCAGTAGGGCAAGGATTGGTTGTTCTGCAACTTTCTTCTTCAAAGTTTCAAATGAGTCATCTGCTTCCTTGGTCCAACTGAACCTGCACTTTTGTCCTCCTTTTATGGTGTCAAGAATTGGTGCACAAACATGACTAAATCCCCTTATAAACTTCCTATAAAAAGTTGCTAAACCATGGAAACTCTGGACATCATTCATAGTTTTAGGTGTAGGCCAAGACAATATGGCACTTACCTTCTTCTGGTCCATTTTCAACTCATCTTGTGAGATTAAAAAGCCCAAGTAGATGATCTCCCCTTGCATGAACAAACACTTATCCAAATTTATCATTAGCCATTCTTCATGTAACCTTTTGAGGACCATATCTATACGTTTGAGGTGCTCTTCCCTTGAGTGGCTAAAGATCAACATATCATCAAGGTATACTATCACAAACTTTTCTATGAACTCCACCAAGACCTCATTCATCAACCTCATAAAGGTACTAGGGGTGTTAAACAACCCAAATGGCATGACCTTCCACTCATACAACCCCTCATTGGTTTTAAAAGTTGTTTTCCATTCATCCCTCGGTCTTATTCTAATCTGATGGTATCCACTCTTTAGATCCATTTTCGTGAAATATTTTGCACTCCCCAAGCAATCAAGTAAATCCTCTATCCTAGGGATTGGGAACCTAGACCTTATAGTTATCTTGTTGATGGCCCTTGAGTCTATGCATAGCCTCCAAGTTCCTTCTTTCTTGGGTGTAAGGATAGCTGGTACTGCACATGGGCTTAAATTTTTGCCAATTATCCTTGATTCAAGCAACTCCTCAATTTGTCTTGCCATCTCTACATTCTGATTTGGAGTAAGTTTATATGCTACTTTATTTGGTAAGGTAGATATAGGGATCAAATCTATGTAATGACTTATGTATCTTATTGGTGGCAGGGATCTTGGCATTCTATCTGAGATGATGTGTTTGTACTTGTCAAGTAACTATCTGACTATAGGGTATATGTGTCTCTGTCCTTCTTCTTCCCTCTCTGCAAACTGCTCCTTCTATGTCATCTTGGACTTAGGAATGAGGGCATAGAAAACTGCATCCTTCTCTATAATCTCCTTCATTAACTTCTTGCCTTCTACCAAAAACACTTTGGCATCCTTTCCCTTCTGTTCTATCTCACTCTCCATTAGGGGTAAAATCTCTATCACCTTACCATGTTTGGTGATTGAATAGGTGTTTCTAACCCCATCATGGTAGGCCTCCAAGTCAAATTTCTAGGGTCCCCCAAATAGGAGGTGACATGCATCCATCTTGGTTATATCAAATAGAAATCTATCCTTGTATGATCCAATCTAAAACTCTACCCAAGCTTGCTCTTCTATCACTGCTTGTTGACCTTGGGTGAGCCATGAGACCTTGTAGGGGTAAGGATGTGGCAATCTTCTCAACTTCATATTCTCCACCATTTCAAGTGACACAAAATTTTCAGTAGACTCAGAGTCTATCAAGACCCTGCATACATTTCCTCCTGCCTTGAAGGTAGTTTTGAAAAGAGACTTTCTTTATGGGGGCTCCTTGTCAGGTACCTTTATGGTGGTTACTACTCTCCTCATCATCAAAGCCTCTCCTCTTTCAAGGTATCTATAGCTATCAGAAGCATTAACACTTTGATAGGTGTTTGCACTTGCCACACTTTGGCAATCAGATTCCTACACCAAGTTGCTCCTCCTCTCTCCCATGGAGCTTGTAGCCTTCTCCAGACACCTATTGGCCATGTTCCCTTCTTGGTTGTAGTTCTAGCATCTAGGAGGTCCTCTACCTTGGGATCTTCTACTAGAGAATGGTCTCCTACCCCTAAAGTTCCCTCTTTGATTATAGCCTCCTCCTTGGTTGTAACTACTCTCTCCTCTAGTGCCTTCTTGATTTGATTCACCTTGGTATCCAAAACAAATTCCTTTGCCTCTGAAAGGACTTCTTCCCCCTCTTTTTTGTCTCCCTTTGCCTCTGCTATTTTGTTCCTGCCTTCTCTTTAGCTTCTCCTCCACCTTGAGTGCCAACTGAAAGCACTTTTGGACTGTCTCTGGGGTGTGGAGATTCAAATCTTCTTGGATGGAAAATCTCGGTCCATTGAGATATCTCACCACCTTCTCATCTTCACTCTCCTTTACCTTTGTCTTCACACACAATTTCATGAACTCGTTTGTGTAGGAACTCATGTCCATCTCCTTCTACTTCAAATTTTGTCTTCCCTTATGCAATTGGACACTATAGTCCACTGGAATAGAGGCTTCCTTCACTGAAGCCATCATCTTCTTCCAAGTAGCCACTTTTCTCTTTCCCTCTTTCACCCTCTCATCTTGAATGAAATTTCACCAAGTCAGTGCAGCCCCCTTCATTTTGGATCGGGCTATCTTCACCCTTTGGTGTTCTGGTATGTCTTCACTCTAAAAGAAATTATCTAAGGAATCTATTCACTCCATCACTATATCAGGCTCCATATTTTCTGCAAACACTGTCAGATCCAACTTCACAACCATTTTATTCTTTCCATGGACTTGAGGACACTCATTAGGGGTATCTGGTCTATAGGAACATCTAGTTCTTTCTGCCTAGGGATCTCCTCTTCATCCCCTTCTTCATCTCCTCCAGAGTCTCTCTCTCCCCTCTCCACTTTTCCCTTCAACTAGTCCATTTCATTCCTCAAGGCCTAATTCTTAGCCCTGACTACTCTTATCTCTACCATTTTCTTCTTCACCAAGACAACCAACTCAGCATTGGTCATCCTTGATGGGATATCTTGGCATCCCTCTTCCTCTGACATCTTGTCTTCTCCTTCTATCCAAAGGACACTCCTAAGCTCTGATACCACTTCATGCAGAGCCCTTCTTACACCTAAGGACAAGTCCAAAAGGTTAGGGTCTGACCCTTCAAATGAAAAAAATGACCCTACAAGGAAGGACTCTACATCTTAAGGTTTTGATCTACTCTCCACTACTCAAGCCTAACACCTACTCAAGATGAGTAAATGGCTTCAACTTCTCTAACATGCCTCACCGGTGACTCCTGCTCTTGGGGACCTTGGATTTGGTCTATTCATTCCATCTAGGAGCTATTCCTAATATTGATTTTGGACTTAGGCATCAATATCGTATATCTCCTTCGGAAACCTACCCCGTAGACTAATAGCCCTCCTAGACCGGTATTTTGCCTTTAACTCCAAAATATTGAACACAACCTAGGAAACTATTTACCATTATAGATACCCTTTATGGAGTTACACTCATCCCCAAAAGGGATTGACAATATCTGTAACCTAAAGGTTTGAACCCCTTAGAAGCCTAGAGACCTAATTAGGGCGATTAGGCCTAATTTACAAAGCAACCCCCATTACCGGTTTTCCAACTACAATAAAAACTTTATGAGCATGTGGGGAATGATGAATAGTATCTAATTCTATGGTTACATGCTTGGAATCCATCGCTATAGGATTTTAAGGTGACTGTCCTAATTTTGTTTAAGGTAGTCACATGGAGATGACTACCTACTTTCACTTCAAGCGCCTCACAACCAAGCCTTTCTTGAAAAAAGCCATGAAAACCTTAATGTGTGCTAACCAATCTTGTACTCCACCAAAGGAATTAACTTCTAGAGGAAGGAGATGCAAGATATGGCCATTATTTGGCGAAACCCTATCCAAATCCTTACTTTTCAGGTAGCAGACAACAAAATGAAGGGTTCTCACTACTCACAGACATTCAGAACCTCAAAACACCACCAAATAATAGGTGATTCATCCCTCCAACTACTCCATGAAAGGTTTTGTCCAACCCAATCTGTACAAGGATGTACAATCTCTGTAAACTCAGAATTTCTGGGAAAACTCAGTTTATTCAGTGTTTAATTGCTTCCAAACTTCAAACCATAGCAAATCTCTCCTTGAGAATTATTCCCAAAAGGCTTATATCCTTCCCCAATGGTTTCCAACTGAATTTGTAAGAGGTTGGAGTATTTGAGAGGCTTCCAACAACCAAAAGTGGAAAAGTTGCACTTTTGCTTGCAAAAGTTGCACTTTTTGAAAAAGTTGTCAAACACTACTGTATGCGGGAAAAGTGGGCTTATAAAACTTAATACGTGAAAATTATGTAAAATTACTAGTCCACACACACACACAAGACTTCTTGATGCAAGCTATAGAGTAACGTAGTGTTACTCA
This sequence comes from Cryptomeria japonica, assembly GCF_030272615.1. Lineage (NCBI taxonomy): Eukaryota > Viridiplantae > Streptophyta > Pinopsida > Cupressales > Cupressaceae > Cryptomeria > Cryptomeria japonica. The sequence continues at coordinate 259,894,688 of NC_081411.1, forward strand.
GCTTCCCAAGGAGGGTCCCATGGTTCTCTATCTCACAATGTCCCTCAAACCAACGTTTTTGCTCTCAGATCACTGAGCAAAATGGTTTAGGGATGGCAAATATGAGAACGAGAGATGTTTTTGCTAAATTTAGTATGAAATAGATGTGAAACTATGTATGATGCTAAAAATGCAATAAACTAAATGATAAGTTAGCAAGATTAGTATGAATACTATCCTAGCATACTATATTTAGTCTATGATTGAGCTAAAATGATAAAGAACTTATTCTAAACATGCATATTTAGTCTAATTCCTGATCTAAAAGAGGCTAAATGATGAGCATATATGAAATGAAAGCTTGAAAGAATTTGAGCATAAGTGTGATGCTTCAAATTTGAAAGATGATTGTTGAAAATGGAGAAATGAGAGCTCTATTTATAGCACAAATAGGGCAATGGATGGTTAGGATTGAAAGGTTTAATCAAGGGCCAAGCTTGAAAGTTGGGGATCCATGTGCACAATTTGCACCAATGACATGGTGACAAGTGTCAACATAAGATTGGGTTGAAAGAAGGGGTTGGAGGTATTGAATTCCTGAGAAGACCTCATGGTTATCTAGAGGCTAAGGGTCAAGTCTAAATTAAGATTACCCACTAGATTAAGAGTTAATCCAAGGATAAATCTTTGTGCAAATGATTAAGAGATAATCATGGTCAAAGCATTAAAGGCCTAATGAGACCTTTGGGTTGGGTAGAGGTTGAGTCAAAACAAATGTTTTAACCATGTAGGAGGGTTTGAGTTAACCATTAATGGTTATTGGAGACTTTGTGGATTAAGTGGTTGAAGGTTGGAAGCTTTCAAAGGTTATCAAAGACTCTGAGGATTTAGTGGTTGAAGGTTGAAAACCTTTAATGGTTATCAAAGACTTTAGGCCATTTGAGAAGTGACTTCCCTTTTCTTAGGGATGTGACAAAGTTTAGAGGAGGGGTTAGGTTAATTAGAAGCGATTAGAAGATTCTAGAAGGGATTAGGAATGGGTTTGGGATTTTGCAAGTGGATGGGGGGGATAATAGGATTTAATTGAAATTATTTAATTCAATTTGGTTGCAATTTGGAGAAATTAAATAAATTAGATTTATTCAATTTGGGATAACTATTTAATTAAATTTGAATTTAATTAAAAGTGGATAGGGGGGATTTAATTGAATAAAATGATTTATTCATTAAATGGTATAGTGAATTTTATTTAAATAAATAGAGTAATTTACTTAATAAAATAGAAGAATATGAATAATTTAATTAAATTGGATTTAATCAAATAGAGAAATGAACATAAAATATTCATTTGGGTATGTGGTCATTTTTATACGTCTACATTTTGCCCCTCTTTGAAGTGACGTGTGTGCACATGTTATTTCAAAGAAAATGATGTGTTTTTGTGATTTTATGATCAAATGCAATTTTTGTTGTGTCGCTCTTATGATTTGTAAGTTGTGCCCCAGATTTAATTTGATGTGTGATACCAAATTTGATTTGATGTGTGATGCCCGAGATTCGATATTTTGATGGTGATGCCCCAGATTTGATTTGATGTGTGATGCCCCAGATTTGATATTTGTGTCGTGTTGTCATGATTTTATGTAGTTGTCCAATATGAGTGTCGGTATAACTTGTTTTGATGTGAGATATTTCAAGTTATGTAGATATCAATGTGTTGTTTTGATCAAAATATGATTTATTTGCGTGTTCTATTTCAAGTTCGATGTGTGAAGCCTGATGTGTATTACAAGCCGATATGGGTTGGAAACTTGAGTTGTGTTACAAGCTGATATGGGTGGGAAACTTGAGTTGTTTTACAAGTTTATGTGATTTTGGTACTTGAGTTGTTTTACAAGTTTTGATATGGTTTTTGAGAACTTGAGTTGTGTTACAAGTTGATATGAAATGATAGGATTTTGAACTTGATGTAGATGAGTAAATTTGTTTCATGTTGTTGATGTGAGTTTGATTTTGATATCTTTGTTGTGATGTGGAAACTGATATTGGATTTGTTTTGAGATTTGATATGATAATGCCCCCTCGAGAGATCATTCGTGCACACAAAGCATGAATGATCTCTCGAAAGAAGAAGAATGTTGTTTGAAAGATGGAAGAGTAGATAGTGATGGCATGCATGGGTTTGATAAGATTGATTAGATTGATTGGAATGAGAGCAAGTCTGGTTTCAGGTATGACACCTCCTATATAAGACATGGATGATCGAGCATCTGGTTTTAGGAATGATACCGCCTGTATAAGACATGATAGAAGATAGTTTGGAAGAATGATGAAGATAGTTTGGAAGAATGATAGAAGATAGTTTAGAAGAATGATAGAAGATAGTTTGGAAGAATGATGTAGATAGTTTGGAAGAATGATGAAGATAGTTTAGAAGAATGATGTAGATAGTTTGGAAGAATGATGAAGATAGTTTGGAAGAATGATGTAGATAGTTTGGAAGAATGATGAAGATAGTTTAGAAGAATGATAGAAGATATGAAAGTGAAGAAAGATTCCATGATGATGTGATAGATATGCATGCGAGGGATGCAATGATGAATGATGAATGATATTTGGAAAATGAGATGTATGATATGATATGCAACTATGTTAAAATGATATGCAACTAATGCTTTTTTTTTTTTTTTTTTGGGGGCATCCTCGTCCCGCATTTGCCATCTGATATAGCCATTTGTTTGCTTTCTTTGTAGATATCATCATTGAGCATTGATTTGTTTAGGATATGTTGAAAATTTATACAAGCATAATGGTATAATTGAACCATAATGACCTGAGAAAAATTTACATGATATTTGATTTTGCAAGATAGCACAAACGTCAAGGTATAATTGAACTAGGATGACCTGAGTGCATATTGCGTAAACATACAAGAGTTAACCTTTGTCCCATACAAATCTGAAATGTCCTCAGCGATATGCCACCGGATTTCTTCATAGGACAAATTTGCATGGTAAAAGACTTCACTCACAGATAGAAGACAAATAAAACATCACATTCCTTCCTTGCTTCTCTAGTCGTAAGACATCCTGGAGGTGCTCAGGAGATATGATAAGCAAAAATTAACAACCATAAATAATCATGCATGCTATTGGAAATGTATTCTTGTCAATTAAAACATCTTGCAAAATAGATCTTTGTTCAGTTGAAATCAGTTCAATTTCATGATGTTTATCCTTCTTGCATTGTCGGTTGTCATTTGTTGGTTGTTTTGATCCTTATTGTCTTACTACGTTTTTGGTCTGATGTTGAAAATCTTGAAGGCGAAATGCCCCAAGCGAGGCCAGGATTTTGCCCCTTGCTGTTGATACTACTTTTATATGGATATGTACACCGATCACCTAGCCATGGTGGGATATTATTTGGATAATTGTTTCAGATAAACTAAGGACAGTGACTACACTAAGTATGTCCAAGATTGATAAGCATTTGTGAATTTCTAGTGATGTCTCAGATGGGTGGATATGATATGTACAATATGATCTGTGAAACATGTACTACCATCAATTGATAAAGATAAGGCTAACTATAATAAAATCCAGCAGTCATACTGATTGATGTCATTGTTATGATTTGGTTGATGATTGATGTATAAAAACTTATTTCTCTTGATGAATTTGGAAAAACTAGGTTGTTGTTTCTTCAACGTGATGTTACGATAAAAGTTCTTTCTTCTCAGAATAAGGTGATTAGTCATGCATGAGTGATCAATGGATTCCTTTGATTGGTTTGGATTCAGTTGATTCTTGTCTTTGAAAATTTCAAATCTTACTTTATCAGAGTGAAGGTTTAGCTGCCCCTTCACGATAAAGCGTGTCAAATGATATGGATAAAAGCCTCTCGATCTGGAAACTGGATTTGACAATTTGAAAATTTTAAATAAGTGTTTTTGAGATAAAAATCCGTAAGATGGTAAAGGATTCTGTTGATACTGATGATGAGATTTTCCGGATTATGATAGGAGAGATGTCTTTTATCGTGTGATTTGTTTAGGATTTTGACAACTTTTGTTTTAGCACAAATTTAGCTCGAGAAATAGTTTTAATGGTTTGTTTGTTACTCTGCTTTGATGAAAAATGATGTTTCATGGATGGATTGATTATCAAGACTTGATGATTGATAGAAATGTCTAGTTTCAAAAAGTGAGTACCCCGTATAAGACATGTTTGATGTTGATGTTGATTTCCAGTAATGGATTGATTAACAAGACATGTGATAAGTTTGATTGCAGACTTTGAGAGTTTTCCTATTGTTGATCTGATTTGATGGATGGTCCATGTGTTCATGCTTTGATTTTTTTATTTATTTTTTTTATTTTGTTGATTTTTTTGGATATTTTGATTTTGATTTTTATTTTTTGGATATTTTGATTTTTTTGAGTTTTTGTATATTTTGATTTTTTTGAGTTTTTTGGATATTTTGATTTTTTTGAGTTTTTTGATATTTTGATTTTTTTGAGTTTTTGGATATTTTGATTTTTTTTTTTTTTGAGTTTTTGGATTAGAAGAAAGATGTATTTGGTTGCCCCAATGTATATCAAGACAAGGAATGGATCAATGGATGACTGAACCATTGAGGTGGAAATAGATTTGTTGTCCATAGTTTTGATCAAGATCAAGGATGAAAAAGGGGATATGGATAGAGATAGGATATAGATAGCACTGGATGATGGAAGCAATGAATAGATAGGATAGATAGATATGGATTAGAGTGAAGCTAGATTGTAGAAAGAATTGGAGGATAGAAGAAATGAATATATAGGATAAGGGATATGGATTAGAGTGAACCAAGATTGTAGAAAGAATTGGATGATAGAAGAAATGAATAGATAGGATAGATAGATATGAATTAGAGTGAAGCAATATTGTAGAAAGAATTGAATGATAGAAGAAATGAATAGATAGGATAAGGGATATGGATTAGAGGATTTGGGAGATATGGTAGGAAGAATAGAGTAGATGAACTTTGCCCCCAAGCATAGAGGTTTCCATTTGCAAAAAGGTGATATGTAAGATTGTCATAGTATTTAGCACCATCTGAATAAGTGTTTCTGAACTTTTCAAAGATAGAGACCCAACCCACACTTGGAACCTCTGGAAAATTCAACTAAATATTTCTAGCAACTAGGAAGCAGACTCAAAAGGGAAGAAGAATTCCAAACTGGATCAAGGTACTTAGTTCTTTGATTACCCATGTGTGTGCAAGTGGGTTCATTCTGGCTCATATGATCATTGTAATCTTCAAAATCCAACATGGCTAGCTACATGAGTTACCTTGACTTCAAAAGCATCCTGGATAGAGCCTTGCTGCTAGCGAGCGTCCATAGCCCCGACGAGGTTATCGCTGTAATCTCACAAATATTGCTCCATTGCTAGCCAGGCGTCCATAGCCCTGATGGAGTTACTTGCATGTTCCCATAGCCAATCATTTTGATATTGCATTTCATTGCATTTTGCTTTTCTTGATATTCATTTTCTTGCTCATGCTTTTGATATTTCTTTTTTTCTCTTTATTTTTCTTGCATTGGCTTGTAAGTGATGAAACTTACATGGGTGCGATAATTACAGTGGCACTGAAGAAAGATTTTAGATTTTTCACTAGCCATGTCTTCAATTTAAGAGATCACAATGATTTAGAGCAATCAATTAAGTGTATGAGATATAGTAATCAAAAGATGTCAGTACCAAGATACGATAAGTGGTTCTTTTCTGGATTGAGTGTGTATCCCAACCAAAAGAAAATGTTAAAGAGGAACAACCTCGGATTCTGAAGCATTTCATGAATAGATATCTAGGAAAAGGACTAAACATGAGATTTGAGCATGGGCAAGTATGTGACAAAATGACACAAATTCCTATTTCACAGATGAAAGATTTATGCAAAGGATTGAATGAAAGGGATGGAAGGATAGAAAAGAGGTGTTGGATAATAGATAGAATGTTTGAAGATTTGTGCAAGGATAGATAGAAATGTTTTCAGGATGAGTGTTGGTACTTGAAAAGTGATGAAGAGATGGAGGAAAATTGAATTTTGGGATATAAAGACCCAAAAATAGATAAAGAAAATGATGGAAGAATATTTTGGGAAAGATGTTTAGATAGAGGGTTGAAAGAATTTCAAAGATGTGTTCCTCATTGATCTTTCTTATGGATCATTTGAGGTGATGGATTGGTGGATGGAGGGAAGTAAGGACCCAAGATGGATGGAAGGGATGGAGAATTCGATTGTGGAATGAAAGGACCTACGATAGATTTGGAGGATGAAGAGATTGACTTGGAATGAAAGGACCTAAGATAGATTTAGAAGAAGAAGAGTTTGACTTTGGATTGAAAGGACCTAAGATAGATTTGGAGGATGAAGAGATTCCTTGATCTTGGTCTTGACTTGGAGTAGGATCATTTGGGTTTGTGCTTTCCTCTTGATTTTGAATTAGATGAGTGGATGATATGGAAGGGATATCATGCTCTTGCTTAGGAGGTGGATGTTGAATGGGACTCTGCTCTTGAGATGAAAGGGGATCATTGGGGATGGAATACCAAAATTTTAGGCGATCATCATAAGATTCTTGACAGGTGGGATCTTGATCGAAGATGGGATCAGATTGGAGAGCCATGATATTGTGATCTTGATTTAGGCTAGGACTCATTTCCTTTGACTGAGTTTCCTTTTTATCAGTTTGATGATGAATGGTCATACGAATGATAAAAGTTGATGTTTTTGATAGTTTGATGTAGAGAAATTTACTCCTATTGATAAGGGTCCTAGGACTAGGTTGTCTCTTCTTTAACTTAGTTTTGTGATAAAGACTTGTTCGTCTCAAAATATGAGGAGTGGTCATACATGAATGATCATTGGTTTCCTTCGATGTTTGGATTGAGATACTTTGTTTGAAAACTTAAGTCTACTTTTATCAAATGAAGGTTTAGATGCCCCCTCACGACAAAGTGTGTCAAATGATATGGATAAAGTCTCCCGATATAGAAACTTGATTTGACAACTTAAGGTTTAAACTTGGTATGTTGTTTGATAGAATCCTTTAGATGATGGACCTTTTGATCAAGGTGATGATAATACCTGATTTTGATAGGATAAAGTCTTATCTTTAGCTAGTTTTGGATTTGATAACTTTTGTTCTAAGACTGACTTGTTTGATTTGGAAATGATTTCTCTGGTGTTTTGATTTGATTTCTTGTGACCCCATTTGATATTGGACCTGAAAGGATACTCAAGAAGTTTGAAAACTTTTTCTAGAAAGGATTACTTGGTTTGGTATTCCCCTAATCTTGTTGGATGAAAGTCTTTCCTAAAGATAGTTGAAATGTTGATAGCCATCTCAAAAGATGTTTGTTGGATATGGAAATCTTCTCCACTTTATGATTTTTCCTTGTTTGAACTGACTTTTGAGTTTGATTGTTAGATACTTTGCAAGATATTTTAGCATTTGTGACAAGAATACATAGCACACATGAAGACAATGATCATCCTAATGCTACACAGTGAGTTTATATTCTTTTGAGGATGTGTTCAAATCCTTGATGTTATCACTGGTTTGATTTACAACAAAAGACACATCAGATAGACTCTTTATTCAAAGGTCATTGACAATATCATAGCCCACTAGTCTCGATACTCCGTCAGCTCAAAGAGCCTTGTCACCCCTAGGGGGCGCCCATTTTTTTGCCTTTTGCTAGAAATTAACTCAAAGTGAATTGCTTCACAATTGAGTAGTTATCTTGGGAGATATATGGTGAGTAATCTTGGGGGCGGATTCTTCCCCACCCTTGCACTATGATGTTGCCAATGTTTGTCGACTAACTTAGCTCAAAGTTTCTAATGCTAAAGTTCGTAATCAGGCTTCCCGTTTGGCCGTCAGTGATAAACTCCCTCAGGAGGCTTCCCAACTTTTAGAACAAAGGCTTTACATATCTCAAGGATACTGGGGGAAGGCTAATCACTACGCGCAACCTTTGAAAAGGACTTTCGTCACTTTCCACGTTTGATTATAGTGGGTTGGAATACTTGGCGTCAAAGTCGTTCCCCACTTAGGTCGTTCCCTTCACACCGGCCAAAGAATGGCTTTAAGAGTTTTTCAACCCCTCGAGAAGGCAGGCCTGCTAAAGGATGTAAGTGCTTGAAGTACAGAAAGCTTAAGAGTGGTTTGGCTTTTTGATCACCCAGTTATGGGGAGAGCATATACCTTCCACTTTTGAGACAAAGCAATCAAGTTGTTCTTTTTAGCCTTCAAGACAATGATTTGCTAACTTCTATTTGGATATGTTGCTCCAACAAGCATGATGTTCTTTTTAACCTTTCATAGCAAAGTGTGTATTTTCAAAACTTTTGTAAAACAAGCCTGGTCAACAAAGTAAATCGTGATATTTGGTCAACAAAATTAAAGTCGATAGGGGAAAACTTTCCCTCTTTGCCTTGCACAAAATGAAGATGAGGTTCTTTTACTTTGCAAAATGAAGTGAATCCTTTTAAACACCAAAGGAAAGTGAGGTTCATTTTAAGCTTTGCAGAAAGTAAAGATTGTTTGTCTTGTTCTTTTTAGAGCTTCCAAAATGAAGTGTTTTTCCTAATTTGTAGGAATGAAAGGTTTGTTTTGTTGTTCTTTTTACCATGCAATAAAGAAAGATGAATTTTCTTTTAAAACACCAAAAAGGAAGGCATGAAGTTCATTTTATGCATCCAAATGAAATGATGAGGTTTATTTTAACTTGTGCAAAAAGGGAGAGTGAGTTCTTTTTAACCAACTTTTGTTGAAAGAAAGTAAAAAAAGAGACTTAAATCCTCTAAACTAACTCCTTCCCCTTGCACAAAAAATATTAGAACCTACACACAGTCAGTGATCAAGTGTTAGTGTGGGCTTACACAAGCCTAATTTTTGACTCTGTCATAAATTTTTGGCTCTGCCAACTCTATGCGCTAAACTATTGCACAGATGCGCTAAGAAAAAGTACCCACGCGCTATTATGTGCCCCCAATGCGCTAAGTTGTTTTACGGATGCACTATTCTATTTTTCTCCTGCGTCGAGACCTATAGAAAAATATAGTGAAAGTCACATGCTAAAAAAAGGACTCCATGCGCTAGAGTATAGACCCCACGCGCTAAACAGTGAGCGGGATGCGCTAGACTATTAACTGGATGCACTACTCTGTTTTGTTTCCGCATTGAGGCCCACAGGAAAAACTTAATGGAAGTCACGTGCTAATGTTTGAACTGCATGCGCTAAATGAAGGTCTCCATGCACTGAACAGTGGATTGGATGCGCTACTCTGTTTACTGGATGCACTAAACAGTGTTTTGCCTGCGTCGAGACCTACAGGAAAAAAAAATTTTAAATAAAATCATGCGCTAAAGGAATGACTTTACGCACTATAGAAGAGACTCCATGCGCTAAACAGAAGGCTAGAAGGGCTAAACTGTTAGGCGGATGCGCTAAGGAATGTTTCTGACGCGCCAATTCATGTTTCCCGCAGACCTGCAAAAGTCATTAATTTGAAAAACCGATTTGTTATTTGGGGTCGTGCCCCATAGTGGGTGCCAGAAATGTATGCGGGAAAAGTGGGCTTATAAAACTTAATATGTGAAAATTATGTAAAATTACTAGTCCACACACACACACAGGACTTCTTGATGCAAGCTATGGAGTAACGTAGTGTTACTCAGCTTCCCAAGGAGGGTCCCATGGTTCTCTATCTCACAATGTCCCTCAAACCAACGTTTTTGCTCTCAGATCACTGAGCAAAATGGTTTGGGGATGGCAAATATGAGAACGAGAGATGTTTTTGCTAAATTTAATATGAAATAGATGTGAAACTATGTATGATGCTAAAAATGCAATAAACTAAATGATAAGATGGCAAGATTTGTATGAATACTATCCTAGCATACTATATTTAGTCTATGATTGAGCTAAAATGATAAATAACTTATTCTAAACATGCATATTTAGTCTAATTCCTGATCTAAAAGAGGCTAAATGATGAGCATATATGAAATGAAAGCTTGAAAGAATTTGAGCATAAGTGTGATGCTTCAAATTTGAAAGATGATTGTTGAAAATGGAGAAATGAGAGCTCTATTTATAGCACAAACAAGGCAATGGATGGTCAGGATTGAAAGGTTTAATCAAGGGCCAAGCTTGAAAGTTGGGGATCCATGTGCACAATTTGCACCAATGACATGGTGACAAGTGTCAACATAAGATTGGGTTGAAAGAACGGGTTGGAGGTATTGAATGCCTGAGAAGACCTCATGGTTATCTAGAGGCTAAGGGTCAAGTCTAAATTAAGATTACCCACTGGATTAAGAGTTAATCCAAGGATAAATCTTTGTGCAAATGATTAAGAGATAATCATGGTCAAAGCATTAAAGGCCTAATGACACCTTTGGGTTGGGTAGAGGTTGAGTCAAAACAAATGTTTTAACCATGTAGGAGGGTTTGAGTTAACCATTAATGGTTATTGGAGACTTTGTGGATTAAGTGGTTGAAGGTTGGAAGCTTTCAAAGGTTATCAAAGACTTTGAGGATTTAGTGGTTGAAGGTTGAAAACCTTTAATGGTTATCAAAGACTTTAGGCCATTTGAGAAGTGACTTCCCTTTGCTTAGGGATGTGACAAAGTTTAGAGGAGGGGTTAGGTTAATTAGAAGCGATTAGAAGATTCTAGAAGGGATTAGGAATGGGTTTGGGATTTTGCAAGTGGATGGTGGGGATAATAGGATTTAATTGAAATTATTTAATTCAATTTGGTTGCAATTTGGAGAAATTAAATAAATTAGATTTATTCAATTTGGGATAACTATTTAATTAAATTTGAATTTAATTAAAAGTGGATAGGGGGGATTTAATTGAATAAAATGATTTATTCATTAAATGGTATAGTTAATTTTATTTAAATAAATAGAGTAATTTACTTAATAAAATAGAAGAATGTGAATAATTTAATTAAATTGGATTTAATCAAATAGAGAAATGAACATAAAATATTCATTTGGGTATGTGGTCATTTTTATATGTCTACAACTACAAGTTTGGGATCCACACAACTTGGATCAACCAAACACCACAAAGACACCCTAAAATCCTATCAAAAACCAAAACAAACATCAATCTACCCCTTATACACCAAATTGTCCAAATTGGCTTATCAAGTTGCCTAATTTGTGACAATGGTTTACATGGTGGGGTCTTTATTCAAGACATGAAAATGCACAAACAAAAGACTTGCAAAATGATCCTAAGATCCTAATATTCATCATTAGTTGCATGATTAGCTTGTTGAAGAGGTGCCCCTACACCAGTGATTTAATTAATGACCTATACATTCTTATGTTTTTGATTAAGCAAAAACAGGTTTTATGGGGACTTGAAACCCCTTACAAAGCTACTAAAAAAAAAGAATTAAAGTTTAGGACACCCCAAAGATAAACACACAAAACTGGCTGCAACAAGAAAAACAATATAGACCACCAGCCCAAGCAACAACAACAAAAAGCTAGTGAGAAGCTGGCAGAGACAACAACTAACAGAAACTACTTATAAACATTTAAGGCCTAAGAGGCCTCCTTTTCCAGCATCAGCATGGTCTTGGTAGAATCTTTAAGATCTAGAAGATCCTGTGGAAGAGAATCCACCATCAATTTAGCACTCTACTTGGTCCTCCTCAATGAGTGAGGAACAAACTTTGAGCTGGCAACTCCACCACCTTCTCCTGGTCAATAACATTCTTCTCATTGTGAATTTTCTCCAACCTGGTAACCAAAGCATTCATGTTGGTAGCGAAAACCTTCATCATAGCAGCACTATTTTTCATAATTTTCTTTAGGGCTTCCTCAATCTGCACTGCCTTCTTGTTGACCCCCTCAATCTTTTAGCCATATCTGCTCTTTAAGAGCTCAATTGCCTCGCCATTTTTCTTCAAAAACTCTAACATCATGCTCTTTTCATCTGCAATCCAGGTAGCACTATCTGTCGCATTCTGAACAACTTTCCCTTTATATAGATTGGTGTCGTGGTTGTCTTTCTAAGTCAGACCCTCCTTCCCATCCAACTTAGTTATCATGGTTCTCTATTTCAAGTGTACCATCATTACAAGTTAAAGGGATATTTGTACCATTAATGCGATCAAATAATAATTTCTCCCTAGCTTTCATAGGTAATAACCCTTCATTATACCATGACATAGGGACCTCTAAACTCACTCCAAAGTTAGCAAAGAATTCCGCACATATATTAGCTTCCCTATAGGTATGAGAGATAATACACTCCTCCAAATCATCAATAATGTTAAGGGAATTAGAGATGATATTTTTAATTCCCCATGAGGGCTTAGACATCCTTTTGAGGCATCTAATAATATTTAGGGAATCTCCCTCAGACCAACCTTTTAAAATTTTTAAGTTTTTGATAATCTTGAGGATTTCCAAAGCCCCCCTTACTTTAGTATTGTGATTAGTTTGAATACCCAAAGGACAAGCTATGGCTGCCACACATAAACCATTAGAGTCCCTTATCACACCCCCACAACCAGCTCTCCTAGGGTTCCCCTTCACAGCACCATCAAAGTTGACTTTCATCCATCCCTTAGGGGGGTACTTCCACACCACACCATCTCTAATTCTTCTTGCTTTATATTTGTTGATATCAACTTGAAGGCCCCATCTCAAAGCAATAGCCTTATCCTCCTCCCCAACATGTAATGAAGGAAGAGATCTGAGCTTACTACCAATCAAATTCAAATTCTCTCTTATGGATCTACATATTGTATCAAAGACAATATCAGCAGTGCAAGAGGTCTCTCTAAAAATTCGATTGTTTCTTTCCTTCCAAACATGCCAAGACACAAAAGGAAAAATCAAAGACCAAAAGATTTTCAATATTGGGTTAGAGGAAGGACACTTCTATTGAACAAAGAAATAATTCACCTTTTCAGGAAAGACCTACTCTATCTTCCAAATGGAAAGGATTTGGCTCCAAATGTCAATGGAGAAAGGGCAATGCAAAACAAGGTGAGAAATAGATTCAGCAACATTATGACATAGGAAGCATCTATTCCGGATTTGGAAGCCTTTCTTCATGAGATTATCAATGGTGAGGATTCTGTTTTGGAGAAGTAGCTAGAAAAAAATATTAACTTTAAGAACAAGATTCTTAATCCAAGCCTTGGCCCACACAAGTGGATGAGGGAGGGTGGGACTTAATAACTTAATAGCAGAGGAAACATAATAAGAGCCATCTAGGGACTTCTTCTAGATGAAAAGGTCTTCAATGGTCAGGTTCACAAAAAGAGAAATCAAGGCTTTTTGCAAGGGGGAAAAGACAGCATCAATATCAACCAACTTGACCCAAGAGGACTGCTGCCAATACTCAAAAACCAGTGTTCCAAACCTTCCCTTGCAACTATTGATAAAAGGCAAAAAAATATTAAAAGAACAGAGGGGTTTGTCAAAAATCAAAGCATCTTCCCAAAATCTGATTTTAGTTCCATTGCCTAAAACCCAACCAGCACTAGCTTCAACCAAACACTTTTCCTTCAGGATACTGTTCCAAATAAAAGAGCTATTTGGAATGTCATTAGAGTGAAAGGAGGCCAAACAGAGTTCCAATCCTTTCTATCACCAAAAGTCCTCCAAACTTGTTTTGCAAGCAGAGCATAATTAAAGTCTTTAATAGACCTTAGGCCAAGACGCCCAATATTTTTTGGATTGCAAACCTTCTCCCAAGAAACCAATGGAAACTTTTTCTTCTTTTCAACCCCAGACCATAAAAAACCTCTTCTCAATTTTTTCAATGGCATCAGCAAATTTAGAAGAGAGGCTTTCAGGAGCTGCAATTTAACAGTTTGACTAAGTAAAGATCCTTTCCACCCAGCAAGTTTATTGTTAAACCTATCCACAAGAGAGCTCCAAAAAGAGTCAGGAGGGGAGGTGCCCAAAGGAATCCCCAAATAGCTAGAAGGAAAAGGCTCAATAGCACAACCAATAATGTCAACAATTTTCCTCTGTCTAACTAGAGGGATATTAGTGAAAAAGATAGTTGTCTTATTCCAATTTATCAACTGACCCGAAGCATTAGAATAAAGTTGTAAATCTCTTTTGAAGGACCTAGCTTCATGAACTGAGGCAGCACCAAGAAGGATAGTGTCATCCACAAATTGCTAATGAGAAAAAACAAGATTATAAGAGGAAGGCCTAACACCTTTAATAACTCTAGAAGCAACCAGCTTTTGCAAGTGTTTGCTTATACTTTCAGCCATAAAAATGAATAAAATAGGGGAGATAGGATCCCCTTGTCTTAAACCCCTAGATAGTTTTAAAAAGGAGGAAGGAGATCCATTAATAACCACAGACAAGGCAATAGAGATAAGCTTCCAAATGATGTTAGTAACTTTACCATCAAAGCCTAAGGCTTGTAGAATCCTTAGTAGAAAAAACTAGTCCACTCTATCATAGGCTTTAGCTAGATCAAGCTTAATGAGGAAACCATCTTTCTTAGAGGCTTGAAGCAAATGAATGTTCTCATGGACCAAGATGTTAGAATCCAAGATTTTCCTCCCAGGCACGAATCCATTCTGATGCGAGGACATGATGGAAGGTAGCACTGCCAACAATCTAGATGTAACAACCTTAGAGATGATTTTATATAATGAGTTGCAGAGACTAATAGGTCTAAACCTATCCATAGAGTCTACACTAGGCCTTTTAGGAATAAGAACCAAGAAGGTAGAGTTAACCTCTTTAAGCAGGGACTTGGATCGAAAAAATTCCTTCACATCATGAATAATATCCTTACCACCAATATGCCAAAAATGTTGGAAGAAGAACATGGAGAACCCATCAAGTCTACGGGCTTTATCCCCCTAGAAAGAAAAAATGGCTCTCATAACTTCCTTATTAGAAGGGATGGCACATATACTTTTGTTATGATCAGGTCCAATCACCTTAGGAATATTCTCCAACAAAGACTCTTGATCGTTCAGACAAAGATTTGGATCAGTAGTCAAAAGACTAGAGAAAAAATGAACAAAGTCCTTAGCAATATCCTCATCTCTATTAATAGTTGTACCTTCAACCACCAACTTAGCTATCCAGTTAGCAAGTTTATGTTTCACAAAGGACATATGAAATTATTTGGTATTTTTGTCTCCAGCAGACAACCACAATGCCCTAGATCTTTGTCTCCAAAAATCTTCTTCATTGGCTATAATCCTGTGATATCTAGCAAGGACCTCATTCTCTTTACCCCTTGTAACAAATTTATAACCCTTTTTTCTGAATAAGATCCTGAAGTTGTTTCAACTCCATCTTTAAAGCATTATTGATGAAAAAGATATCTCCTAAACTTTCGTATTCCAAACCTTGACCCTTTCCTTCACATACCTAAGTTTTTTAATAGCCTTCAACATCGTTGATCCTTCCACTAGGATACTCCACCACTGTCCAACATTTTTTTTAAAAGAAGGGTAGGATAACCACATTTTTTCAAATTTGAAAGGAAAACTTCTCCTTTTTGAAAGGGCATTAGCAATAAAAGAAATGGGAAAGTGGTCCGAGACAATTCTATTTATAATAGACAAAGGACAATGATATTTAGATAACCAATCATTATTGATTAAAGAGCTGTCCAGTCTAACCTAAATCAAATCCTCGCCATGCCTTATGTTGGTCTAGGTGAAAGAGGCCTCACTCAACTCCACATCTAAAAGAGCCATGTTGTTATTGAAGTACATAATATCAGTTCTGCTATCCATGTGAACTTGAGACCCTCCAATTTTTTTGGAATTATAGAGAGGAGTGTTAAAATCTCCCATGACCAACCAAGAGTCTTGATCAAAAGATTTTCTTTTGACCTCAACACTCTTCCAGAATTTGAACCTTGCAACTTTGGTATTTGGAGCATAAATATTGGATAGGACCCAAATGAAATCATCCCTTATGTGTCTAAGTCTAATATAGATCAAATTACTATCAGCCACAATCAGCTTACCTTCAATAACTTTCTTATTCTAGAAGACAACAACACCACCTGAGGCACCATCAGAGCTACTACCAGCTACACACCCAAAGCTGAAAATGCTAATTTGTTCAACTTTATCTTTACTCATCTTAGTTTCTTGAATTAGAACGACATCCGATTTATGGTCTCTAACCATATTCCAGAGGATATATTATTTGTGGGATCTGTTAAGGCCTCGAATGTTCCAAGAAATTATCTTCATTTAGGAAGAGGAGAGTAGGTCTCCAAAATGGTTCATTGACTTCCATTAGCAATGTTCTGCTTGCTTTCAAATTCTCTATGCCATCTAGCAGATTTTCTGCCAGGAGGGGACTTTGAGTTGCCAACATCAGCCTTATCCCTATTTCTAGTATGCATTCCAATAGCATTACCAGTCTTCTTACTTTTCTTTTTCCCAGCTGTCATAAATGGTTCTTCGCCCACCTCTTCCTTAGATTCATTCTTGTTACAGTCTAGATTTTGGCTCTTCCAATGGTTAGAGATCAGAGTAATAGTATTATCTTTTGGAGGATTTAAATCCCCCTGTTTAAACGAATCTTGAAATCACTGGCACTCTAGCCCTATAGGGCTTTTTGGGTCATCACTCTTCTCAAAGATAGTTTTTAGGACTTCAGAGTAACTACTACCATTATTCTCACCATTGATATTCTTAACAAGCATCTCCCCATTAACTACTGACTCATCGACTTATCCTTCTTCCAAAGACTTCTTCTCAAGAGCCTTTGAATCTGAGATAGGATATAAGCTCAAGCCATTTTGAGGAGCCATATTAGTAGATTTGTCTTCTATATTCTCCTGATCCCTAGAGATAGGGGCCTTAGGAACCTATAGAAAAGGGATTTCAGAGCTAACAGTATCCTTGATCAGTTTTTCTTTCCAAGCCTGCTTTTGGGACCCCTTGTTTTTAGAGAGATTCTTAGGGTTACTAAGACATCCTTTCTCCCAATGACTAGCATTTTTGCAATGAAATAACACAAAAGGAAAGGATTCATACTCTATAGGTTGTTCCCATATCCCCAGTTTGGAGGAAATATCAATTGATGATGGGAGATCAGAATTTTGGCATACATTCACAAAAATTCTAGCGTAAACCAACCTCTTCTTGGCTATTCTCATTAGGTCCATAGCAAGAAGCTCCCCAAATGAACCAGCAATACCCTTAGAAACATCCTCAAACCAAAATTCCAAGGGTAACCCAGGAAGACGCACCCAAACAAGGGCCGACTCAAAGAAGGAAGAATCCTTTAACTCCAATCTAGGAGGCCATTTCCTTAGGGTTAAAGAAGTTTTACCTAGCAACCAAGGTCCTCCACATGGACCACTTTCCAAATCTTCCATACAGTAGAAGTTGAAAGACAAAAACCCCTTTGGCATTAAGGATATTTCCACTTGAACCTTCAAGTGCAATTTTTTCTTCGCAAAAACCCTCACTATCTCAATATTAGGTCTTGGGCCAACAAATTTACCCACTAGAGTGAACACCATTAAAGAGATGTTGTGTTCAATCACAGCGTCCAAGATTGAAATGGAAAACTTTCCCATCGACTTGTTAGAAATGTCAGAAACCTTAAGGAAAGCAGATTTACCTATTGGTTTTGTACCAAATAAGACGGAACAAGATTTTAGGGGGGCTTGAAAGACAGCATTCTGCTCCAGCTCCACTCCCCCTTTCGAGATTCCCTCTCGATTAGAGGTTTCAACATGTGAAGCCTTGTTATCTCCTAAGTCAAAAGGAGGATCCACAACTTGTGGGTCCCCATCCTTGTTAGACTCCCCATCATCATTCCCTTCCTTAGACCTATTTGAGTCATGAGAACCATGCAAGATAGGGCCAAAGATCACAAACCAAAAACCAGCACCAGTGTTCCCACCCAGCAAGTTCCCACCCGATAGTGTTTGCTAAAGTTCCCGCCCATACATTCTTATGTTGATACTACATATGATCTTTAAATACAATGATTTTGATCCATGTAGAGTCTTTCATTCATGTTCAAGCTAATTTTGTTTTTCCTTGAATGTTTCAATATCTTCTTGTTTTTCTTCTATTTGAAGTATTTGACCTCTTTTGCATTGATGGTCATGCCTCCATCGTTATTTGTACTTGAAGAGTAGATTCTTCCTCCTTAGGTCTCTCTTTGTTCTAGTCCATATTTGGGTTGGAATCTATGTCCGCATCTTCATAATTATTTGCAAAAATGGCATGGTCTTCCTTACTCCTTATAATCTTCATCTCTATGAGGGTTCTTTGCATATGCCTTGGACACCATATATTTTGGTTTTTCTCTTGAGTGGTTGATTTCAACCTTAATTTCTCTTTGTATTGCTTCACCCAAACTTTGCAGATCCAAGGTGTTTACTATTTTCTTAATTGACTCCTTGAATCCTTCCACAAATAAATAGGCGAGTCTTCCTTGGGAGAGGTCAAGGACCATAACCACTAATTCTTGAAATTCATTGGCATTATCTTACATAGTTCCTTGTTGACTAAGTAGAGTTAATTCTTTGAAGTATATTCCAGGTGCCTTAGATCGAATCTCTTGATGAGCCTTTGGGTGAATTCACTATAAGTAGTGATATTTTGATGGCCTTGAGTGATAAGGCCATGATGCCACCAATTGTGTGTTGTTCAAGCTAGATGAAGAGTGGCAAACTTGATGGCATTTTTTTTTCCGTCATAGGACTTAGTGATAGATATGTGTCCATGTTCTACACCCATGACTGGGTGGTATATTTTCCCAAACCATCAAAATGGGGTAGGGACATTTTACTTATCCTTGCCTTGATCTCTTTGCCTATGTTTCTTTTTTTCCTAATTGGGTTAACCTGTGTCTTGACATCATAGTACTCCTTAAAGGGAATACACCCTTGTACTTTAGGGTCCAACCTCACATAGATTTATGCTAGTTCTTCTACACTTTCAATCATTGGTTCTTCTTCATCAGACATAGGTTCTTCTCTAGGCAAGAATGACGGCATGGTGGGTCTAAGAAAAGAGGCTTGAGTGGAGTTTTCATTTTCAAAATTATTAGAGTGGGTATCTCTTCCATAATTTGGATTAGCTCTTATATTGTTGTTGTTCATGCTTTGGATAGCTCAAAGGATCTATTGGTTTGTCTTCTCAAATTTGTCATTGATTTGCTCCATGAATGTTCTTAGTTCATTTGCCAATTGTTCTGACATAGCAGATCTACCCCATCTATGTGGGTTCGCTTGCATTAACTATTCCTCACAGGATGGAAGGATTATGCTTTGATACCACTATAATGTTCCCTTAAGTTAACACTTAGAAAATAGGGACAAATAACTTGCAAAATCAATTGCAAGAGTCTTCATTCCTCAAAGTCTCACTTAGCACTAAGAATGACAATCAATGATACCACTGATGAACGTTTCTATTATATATTTGATTACAATATCACTGCTATCTCTAATATAATAATTGAATATATGAAAGGTGGTTAAACCTATATATATGCTATTTAATATCAATATTAGACCACCAAATGAAAGATAATCATTTATTAAAAAATATCAAAATAAAAAATAAAATTTGACAAAAAAATTTAATGATAAAGATAAATCAATACGCTCAAAAATAAAATAAATAATGAAAATATATTTTTAACATTAATATGTAATAACATAAATTTTTAGATTATTCATGCACTCTAATCTCTGTAGATTAAATCTAGACCTTACACACATACCTATGTGAACTTCTTTAGTGAATGCTTTGCAAGTTGTAAATATGTGACATGGACTTTATGCTTTTGTTTCCTTAAAGAAAAAGAGATTATTAACGTACAAAGTATTACGAAACAATTCATTTTTCTATAAGCAAGACATCATAGATTCCCAGTGTACTCTCCTACTCTTAAAAGAATAATTTTGTTTTTTTTCTCTTTAATAGCATGGATAAATCTTCTACTTTCTCAAAGAAATCTTATATACTTTATCATATTGGAGTAAAGAAGATATAGTCATGTAGGGTTTTGTTGTAAGAAATTCTTCTTCATTGGATACTTTAACACTGAATTTATCTTTTCTATAATCTAGGTGTTTACACATTTGGAAGACATTTTGAATCATACGTGCTACCAGAGTTGGGAAAACAACACAATACTACATTCTAATCAAGTGTTGGGTCCTTTTTTTTAAGCTTTATTTCTATTGCAAGACAACATAGATCTAAAGTCCACTCTCCTACTCTTAAAGAGAATAATTTTGTCTTTTTTTCTCCCCTTTAATAGCAGGATTAAATCCACCTTTTAAGGATTAATGATGAGAAGACTATAGTAGAATCTGCATAAGCAAAAGAAAGACACATGTCCAATCGTTATGAACTTTAATCACCCACAAAAAAGAAGAAATGAATATTTGAGTTGTTGTATGGAAATCTACCAATTGTTTTGATGATCTTCGTTATAGAAATCACAAAAAATATGGCTATTGACGTCGAGTAGTCAAAATTTTCAGGGGTGAAGGGTTAGAGTTTGTGAACAATGCGACCCAAGGTATTATTTGCAGGTTAATTGAGTTATCAGAAAGCTTTTTCTGCTCTATAATTGATCTGAATTATGAATTCGGATGACAACACCTGAGTGAGAACCTACGGTATTGTAAATTTTGTTACAAGAACCAGAAATCATAGAATTGAAGCAAGCCAAAAAGTGATCTATTTCATTTGAAAACCCAACATATAGAAGTTCATGAGATTCCAAGAGTCACAAAAAACCTCTCTAGAATCGAAGTCCAACAGTCACATTTGTTCATTACATAATAAAATCTAAAAACTACGAATTTTTCAAAAAACTATATCAAATTTTATCCTAACTTAAACTAGACATAACTTTCTGCTTGGGACTCGAAATTAGGAGCTGTTGATCTCATTGGGAAGGTCTCTAAGAGTTGTAGACATGAATTTGAGTTGCAGGGGCTAAAAATGCCCTTAAGACCTTAAAAAATGCAAATTACTAACATATAGACAAACTAAAGTAAAAAAATAATATAATTCAAATTTTCTTCTGATCAATAATTTTCCCTGTTTTCCCTCTTTGATGTCGTACGATGATCCCTTCTTTGTAGTAAGTGGTGATATCTTTAAACTAAAATTCCCCATCTTAGTTTTTCTCCTGTGTTTTCCAGCAATCTATTCGATTGAGAAGCAAATGATTTTACAAACATCTAAGAGACAATGGAGCATATCCTTATGCAGCGCATGATTATCCTCTTGAGAGTCTTGACTTTAATATTTTTAGGTGGTCTCATAAGGATGGACTGTCTGAGAATGTCCTGAAGCAAATTGACATTGAGCAATGCATTCACCATACAACTGAAAAATGAGTGAAAAAGATGCTTTCATAGGCATGAAAATGGATCTACCTGGAAAAGGAAATCCCTTTGAAATCCCCAAAATCTATCCCCAAACCCTATAAGAAAAATTATAGTCAGTTTGAAAGACAAGAGTTTTGGTTTAAAAGTTATAACAAAGGAGGCAACATCTTTAATATGTAGTGGCGTATGATACCTCGAGAACCCAACAAGTAAAACATTGCAAACATCTTGAAGAGATGTGAATCGTTATCAAGCAATAGTGATAGGCCTAATAGGAAAGAGTGTTGATAGGGTAGAATAGAATTACTTTTTAGTTTCACTAAGGAGATGATAAAGGATGATAAAGGATGGTAGAGCTCTCTAGAAAAGTTTCAAAGTGATGAATATTTTGTGTAGAGGTTTGTTGTAACAAATGATAAGGCAAAAGGGCTTCCCTTGTTTCAGTCTCACAAGATAATTGTTTTGAAAATGAAGAGGGGACATGTATTAAGAAAAGAAAAAAGAAAATTGGGGAGTGTAGAGATTCTTCTCTAGCCTCTCTTAAGGTGGGTAATCAGGAGTGTTTGAGGGTTTCAGAGGAATCTCACCCTAAGACTGGCCATGAAGGGAGGCCCCTTTTCCCTTGTGACCTAAACTACAATTCTGCAATGTTAAATCTTGACAAAGAGCATCCTTTGGATCCCCATACAGTGATTGGGAATGTTGTAGTTGATAATTTCAAAATGCAAAAAAAATTCTTTCATGATATTAATGTTGCTATCTACGGGGTCAAGAATAAACTAGATAATCTAAAGGACCCAAATTCAAATTGGTTGGAGAAGGGAGGAATTAACATGGTTATCTCCCTGCAAAAAGTAGTTAAGGACATAGAACACTTCAAGGAAGATTTCAAAGAGAGAATAATGAGATTAGAGATGAACTATAAAAAAATCAATAATAATCTAATCACTCTAGTCAACTTCAACTACATGGTTATCAAGTCCAATGTATAGAGAATTAGATTTAGGGGAGAGAAGTTTGAGAGGGCTCAAGAGGAAAAATTGTCCTTCATTGATATTGATGTTGTTGAGAAAGGAAAGGAGCCTACTCAAGAGGAGGGTAGAGGCCCTTGTACTCATACTAGAATGATCACCAAGAAGATGGTGGATCAAGTGGCACAAGATGTGAGATATATGAAGAAGTTGTCCATGAACCTTTCTCAACTTGAAGTGGAAGTTGTTGAAGCTTTAAAGAATTTGAATTACTTGATTCTTCTTGTTTTGTTATGTTGTGTTCTATTTTGGTCTTTTATGTGAATTGGCTGCCCATATGCTAATGGTATGCTAATGGTTTTCTGATGGCATCTTAATGTAAACAAGGTTTTGGGTCCCATCAAAACCTGCTTGACCCCTTTAATAAAAAACCAAATGACAAGTGATATATATGTTGTCTTTTGTTTCTATTTCACTTTCAACAAAATGATAAATGCATTACATAAGTTAAAGAGGATCTTCCATTAAATGATGCCATGAAAACTATCATAGCCTCTATCAAAATAGTTAAAACTATTTTGTAAACCATACTTATGAAACTCCTATAGCTTTATGAAAGCACTTTACAATGTTATGGGTCATAATAGTTAGAAGACAAAATTAAGAAAGGGGAGTATTCTTTAGCTATAAGTACAAGATAAAGTGTGATAGAATGACCATAAATAATGAATAGACACATTCAAGGCAATTTGTAGTTAGGAAGAAAACTCTTAATACGATCAAGTCATAAAGTTGAGAGATCAAGTAAAGAACAAGAGCATGCACTATGATGAGCACATTGTAGGACTACTAGAAACTTTTGAGGATCCTATAAACCTATGCACGATTATGTTGAGAGGAAGTTGGAGACTAAGGCATGGTAAAAGAAATTTCTTAGGAGAAGAACTAGATAGTGACCTTTGGAGATAGTCAAATCGAGTGGGCATGTTATTTTTCCAAACAATATGATAGTGAAGTTGTATATAATAATACAAGGATAGTTAAAGGGTAGTAGACTGATCTCGAAATAAAAGAAATAGTCAACTAAGTTACAAGGCTCTTAGAAGAGAGTGTTTGACAATGTAATATTCTTAATTTTATATAGTGTTTGATAATATAACATTCTAAATTTTATATCTTTTACAATTTCATGTTATGTTTAGCAACTATTTGTTGGAAATTGACACTCATCTGGTAAGAGTCAATGGCATTTTGGGTTATCATTGATGGCAACTTATCTTCAAGTGTAAATATTATATCGGGATTCATTTCTTTGTTTTGTTTTGGTTAACTAACCGACATTTATTTTGCTTCACAACCAGCTTAGTCCTGATCTTGGTAATGTGCATTTGGAATGTGATAATGGATAGGACCCAGCTAGGAGATCTTATGGCCCCGATCATTTATTTGATGGAATTAATGGTAATGTGTGAAGGCCGACATGATCATTGGGATTATGTTTGAAATACATTATGATTCGGCAGTGGACAGGTATATATTTTTCATTGAAGCCAACATGATGGAAGTTAGAAAGATATTTAAGGAGATCCTTTCAGTGGTGGGTTAGTATGTTTTTGTGGAATGTGAATTTTGATTGTGAATTATTTAGAGATTATTAGTATGCATTTTGGTCAGGGATTGGAAGCGTTTGTATGCAATTTCACATGCACAACTTTAAAAAGTAGCAGAACAGAGCATCAACAGACTAGTACATAGTGAAGGCTATCAGAGCATGAACTGGAACTTATCCAGCATGGTCAAACGCATCTTATAAGTTCATTCCTTCTTGTAATTACTTTTTTATGTTTTGTAAGTTAGTGAGACTTCTTTTGTTGTGCTGAGAAATGAGCTCTAGAAGGTTGGCCTGATTGCATGTCCAGTCCCCTTCATGTAATATTTGTATACCTTGATCAAGTATATAGATATTATGGGTATCATCCCCACCATGGTTTTTCCCTTTCCAGGTTTTTCCACGTATAAATATTGGTGTTATGGTGTTTCCTCTTTATGTGTTGATTGGTGTATGCACTTTAATTTTATTTACTATTAACGGATTAATAAGTAATAATTTCAAAGCTAAAATTACCGGTAGAACACTGATTCACCTCCCCCCCTCCCCTCTCAGTGTTCTTGGATTCCAACAATTGGTATCAGAGTTTGGTCCCTCAGAAGAAGTTTAACCACTTGAGGAAGATCCAAAATTTGGAATCAATGGAAACCGGTCTGCGGTAGCAACTTCAAATTACTCTTGAGGATCTTGATAATGAGCAGATGGAGAATAATAAACTAAAGAAAGTCATAGTACACATCATTGATTGCAAGGAAAGCTTTCAGTTGTTAAGGCTAAGAGGAAGGAACTCTGTGATCAATTGTAAAATCAGAACAGTGATGAGGAAGATTCTATGAAGGATCAATGTTAGAAACTCACTCTGGAGAACACTATCCTGAAGAGTGAGATACAAGCCCTAACCATGAGAATGTGCAAGGAGATTGAGGATAGAAAGAAAAATGAATAAAACCTAGCTCAAGCATTGAAGGATAGATTTGATGAATGCAATAGACTGACTCATGGAAATGATATGATGAAACTTGAGTTGACCCGGTCTCGGAACAATGAAAAGAAACTTGAGAGATAGATTATAATCATGAGAGATGACTTGGTCATTGAAAATGAGTACAAGGACAAGTTCAAGGATAGCTCTACTAAACTTGATGAATTGTTGAATGATGGGATGGGGTATGGGATAGACTAGCCTAGTCTATGCTCTTGGACCCTTTCCTTGGGTCACTGGTGTTCTCCTCACACCCTAGGGTCTCTAGGATTTCCTTTGCTTGAGGAATCCCCTAATCTTGCCCAATCCACCCACCAATGTGTTGCTTTGTTGCTCCTAAGGTCTCACCTACACATGAGACTCAAAACCCCTTAATATGGCTAATAAGGGCAAATCTTGTTCCACACCTTCCAAGGTCTTAGCAAGGTTGTTTTAGGTCTATTTCATGCTCTATTCACCCATTCATGAGCCACCAAGAGGTTTCAAGATTCTAACCCCTTACCGCTTTCACCATTTTGTGGTTTTCCTACAAAATAGGGCTACAAGGATTAGGACCAATTAGGCCTCCTAACTGGTCTTCTAGGGCTCCCTCTCACAACCGATGCACAAACAACCCAATATTCTAAAAAGGACTACCATTCATTTGGCAAAGACTCAAATATTTTCTAGGTTTTAGGCCCCCTAGTGTCCGTACTCTATCCTTGGTGGATTTTAAGGTTTTTAAGGGTTTTGTGAGGGTTTTTAGGGTCTGTCTGGGTCACAGGGAATGTTTTGTGTTTTAACCTCCATGTCTAAATTGGTGGAGACTTCTCCTTCACACCAGTGGTGCTTCACACACTCCTTTGCACCTCCTCCAAAGGATGCATACTCCTCTGTTCAACCTTTCTCTCCAAGACCTCTGCACCAACAGCCATTCCTAACAGGGCACTATCCAGTCTCACCTAGGAATGGGTATTTGCTTGGCCTCCTTGCATTTACAAGGGCCCTACTTGTTTGGTAATATGGTAAAAGGTCTCCACATACATTCCCCATGGTTTCAGGGTGGTTCCACAATGGGGAATGGAGTCAAGACTTCATTTACTCAAACCGGTTCAACACTGGACAGAAAAGCTGCAATTCACAAACTATTTACAAACACACTCTACCGGTAAACAAAAAGATAAATTAATCACTCAAAATGAAGATATATACATTCAAGAAGACATTCCACACAAGTTTTCTCACAAATCAATCCATTTGCTTGCTCGGTAACTTCATTCAAACAGACTGGTAACTCATAAACAGTCACAGTTAGTACAGTTTGCTTGAGACGTACAATCTCTGACAACCAACCCTTTAACTTAGGGTTTAAAACATCTTATACTACTCATACCTTGATCAGTGTGCCACATTTATGGTTGTCCATGTTAACCTAACAATTTTGACAACATGGTGGAAAAGTTGCTTGACAACTTTTAAAAGTTGTCATGCAACTTTTGCAACTTTTAAGCAACTTTCCCAATGTTGCTCTTCATGACTCCTAGACCCACAATGGGCCAACCTAAGGACACCACCATGATATGAAGGACCCCTAAACACCTCCAGGACACACACAACGTCCATTTTCAAAACCATCACAAACTTTGACTTATGACCCCTAAGATCACCTCTAGGACTCTACCTAGGACCTATGAGCACTTGGCTCATTATTATATACAAAGGCTTCATAAGAAGCATAAAACCAACAAAACAAGAAAGAGAAGGAGTCTAGGAGGGTGCTCCTACACCATACTCCCCCTCTTCACACAACTAAGAAGAAGAAGAAGAGATGAGAGCCGGGTCTATTCCAAGTGTCTTGAACCTGCTCTCCTCCACCCATGTAGCTTCAGATACTGGTTGACTTGCCCATTTCACTAAGTGCTCCATGTAGACCTAGTGTCTAGTAGACTTCTTCACCCTTGATTCCAAGATCTCCTCTGCTTTAGGCTTCTTCACTTGAGGTAAGGTATTTACATCTAAGTCTTGTAATACCTTAGCTTGGTTTTCAATCTACCCTGTTGTTTCTCCCTTGTACATTACTAGATCAGCAACATTAAAGAGTGGTGAAATGGCTAAGTCTGAAGGTAAATCAACCTTATAGGCGTTCTCACCATATTTTGCTAGAATTTGACAAGGACCTACCCTCTTCATCTGCAGTTTGGTAGGCTTACCACTTTGCATCCTTGCTTTGCTCAAATGGACCATCACATAGTCACCCACCTTGAACTGAACTTCTCTCCTCTTTTCATCCACTTTGGCTTTTAGTTTGTGAGTGGATTCAAGGATGGTCTTCTTAACTTTCTCTTGAACTTCCTTGATGGTTTGGGTGAAGTCTTCTTCTTGTCCACTCTTCATCTCCAAACTACTTAGACCTCTCAACTCACATACTCCCCTTGGATGTCTGCCATACACAATCTCAAAAGGGCTTCTACCAATGGTTCTATTCACACTGTCATTATATGCATATTCTTCTTGAGGAATGATGAGGTCCCATGTCTGACCATATTCCTTAGTTAGACACCTCGACAAATTGCCTAACACTCTATTGATGACTTCAGTTTGACCATCGGTTTGTGGATGGTAAGCTAAGCTAAATGACAAGTTAGTTCCTAGTCTCCTCCATAATGTCTGCCAAAAATGACCCATGAACTTTTTGTCTCTGTCTGAAACAATGCTTAAAGGGAGTCCATGAATCCTTACAATCTCCTTAAAGAAGAGATGTGCAACATAACTAGCATCATGTGTAGTCTTACATGGTATGAAATGACTCATTTTGGAAAATCTATCTACTACCACATAGATGTTGTCCATACATGTTTTAGTCTTGGGAAGTCCTACTACAAATTCCATGCTTATGTATTCCCAAGGTCTGTTAGGAACCGGCAATGGTTGATACAAACTGGCATTGCTTGATCAACCTTTGGCTCGTTGGCATACACCACGCTGCTCTACATACCTCTTCACATCTCTTGGTAACTTTGGCCAATGGTATTACCTCTGTACTAGATCTAGGGTCTTATTTATCCCAAAGTGTCCACTCAAACTACCATTATGCTTCTCTTGGATGAGGTTCTCCCTCATAGATCCTCTAGGTACACACAACTGGTTACCCTTGAACAAGAGACCATTTTGGAGAGTGTAGTCTGCATACTCACCATGGAAATGGTTCTCAAATTCTTTACAAACCTTGTAAGCTGATGAGAAGTCTTCATCTCCTTCATAGAGGTTTTTGAAACCTTCTATGCCTATGCTCTGCAACTATAACTCTTGAACAGTCAACAACTTCCTACTCAATGCATCTGCCACCTTGTTAAGTTGTCCCTTCTTATGCTTGATGGTGAAGGTGAAGGATTGGAGATACTCCATCCATTTCAGATGTCTATTTCTTAGCTTCTCTTGAGTTTTGATGTAACTCAATGCCTGATTGTCTATGAACACTACAAATTCTTTTGGGAGTAAATAATGTCTCCACTTCTTTAGAGACTGAACTAATGCATATAGCTCTAGGTCATAGGCTGAGTATTTCTTCTTTGCTTCATTAAGCTTCTCACTAAAAAATGCCACAGGTCTTCCCTCTTGATTCAACACACTGCCTACTGCAATCCCACTTGCATCACACTCCAAGGTAAATAGCTTATCAAACATAGGTAGGAGAAGGATAGGTTTTGTGGCTATTTCTTGCTTTAACAATTGAAATGCTTTGTCAGCCTACTCTGTCCATTTAAACTTAGTTTTAAGACCTCCCTTTATGGTGTCAAGGATTGGTGCACATATGACACTGAAATTCCTCACAAACTTCCTATAGAATTGAGCTAATCCATGGAAACTTCTTACCTCACTCCCTGTTTTAGGTACAGGCCAATTCAAGATTGCCTCCACTTTGCTTGGATCCATCTTCAAGGTTCCCTTAGACACTACAAATCCTAAGTAAACCAACTCTTGCTTCAAGAAGTCACACTTCTCTAGGTTGATGGATAGCTTCTCCTCATGCAACCTCTCTAAGACTAACCTCAAATGCTCAAGGTGCTCCTCTTTGGTTCTGCTATAGATGAGAATGTCATCTAAGTACACCACCACAAATATGCCTATGAAATCCTTCAACACTTCATTCATCAACCTCATGAAAGTGCTTGGAGCATTAGTAAGCCCAAATGGCATCACAAGCCATTCATACAATCCATCTATGGTTTTAAAAGTTGTCATCCACTCATCACCCTCCTTAATTCTTATCTGGTGATACCACTTTTAAGGTCTAGCTTGGTAAAATACATAGCCCCTCCTAAACAGTCCATTAGATCCTCTATTCTAGGAATAGGAAACCTATACCTTATGGTAATCCTATTAATTGCTCTTGAGTCAGTGCAAAGTCTCCACTTACCTCCTTTTTTTGATGCTAGCACTACCGAAACTGCACATGGGCTGATGCTTTTCTTGACTAACCTTTGGTCCAATAACTCTTGCACTTGCATTGCTATTTCCTTATTCTAATCAGGTGTAAGCTTATATGTAGCCTTGTTAGGTAAGGAAGCACCGGGAACAAAGTCTATTTGATGGCTAATAGACCTTCTAGGTGGGAGAGTTGCAGGTGCTCCATCACTTACTATGTCCTCATACTTTTGTAACATCTATTTTACCTCCTTAGGTACCTCTATCTACAAATTACTCTCCTCCTCTTTAGGCTTTACAAAAATGGCACATCCGACTATCTCTTCCTCATGCAGCAAGTGTAAGAACTTTTTATCGGTGTTCAACAAAACACTAGGTGTTCTTGAGCTTCCTTCATCATCTTTTGTCAAAGACTAAATCTTGAAGGTTTTGTCATCCTTCTTGAAAGAAATGGAGTTCTCTCCTCCATCATAGACCATCTTCCTATCAAATTTCTAGGGTCTTCCTAGCAGTAGATGACAAGCATCCATGGGCAACACATCACAAAGGATCTTATCCTTATATCCTCCAATGGTAAACTCTACCCAAGTCTGTTTGTTGACAAACATACTCTGTCCTTTGTTCAACCAAGTCACCTTGTAAGGATTAGTGTGGGGTATTCTTGTGAGTTTCAACTTCCTATTTGCCTCTTCTGATATGATGTTGTCAGTTGAGCCTGAATCAACTATCACCTTGCACACTTTACCAAGAACTTTGCATCTCACCCTAAATAATGCTCTTCTATGTTTGGGTTCTTCTTTAACTGGTTGTCTGATCAAAATCCTATTGAACATTAGATTCTCACCAATTTCTAATTCAATCTAGTCCACATCCATTGTCTTGTTTCTTAAAGAGTCTTCATGTGCATATGCAACTCTCTTTCCACTATTGGATGATGTAGGCTTGTCAGGACATCTATATGTCGGGTGTCCTAATTGTCCACAGTTGTAACATTTCATGGTTGCAAAATAGGAACTACCTCTTCCGGTACCTCTACCCCTATTTGAACCACCTTGTGCACCTCTTCCTCTAGTTTGTCCTCCTCAAGGATTGGTTTCAATACCATGTTCAGTCAACTTGGCTTCTCCTTGGTTCCTCTGCTCATTTGACTTGCTTTGGTAACCACCTCGATGATTCACTTGGTCTCTACCTCTGCCTCTACCCCTATTATTGGATTCTCCTTTCCTTTTGTTCCTCTCTTCTACCTTGGCAGAAAGCTGATGACACTTCTGGACAGTAGTAGGAGTCCATAGACTTATCTCCTCTTGAATGTTCCACTTTAGGTCGCTTAGATACCTAGCCACCTTAATGGATTCATCTTCTTGAACTTTGGACCTAAGACATAGCTTTTGAAACTCCTCTATGTAGGAGGCCACATCAAGATCCTTCTACTTTAATCCTTGTCTCTTCTTATGAAGTTGGACTTCATAATCCTCTGGTAAGTAGTTCTCCTTAACCTTACTCACCATAGTTTTCCAATTTGCAATGGGTAGCTTTCCCATACTAACTCTCTCTTATTGCAGGTACTTCCACCATGTCAAAGTTGCTCCCCTTAATCTTGATTTTGCAACTTTAACCTTCTGAGCCCCTGTCACTCCTTCACACTCAAAGTGGTTTTCCATGCCCTCAATCCATTCCATAACAGTGTCTATGTCCATTCTTCCACTGAAATGTGGCAATCCTTCAAAAGCTTTGTTGTTCAAAGCCTTGATAGCTTTCACAAAAGGTTCTTAATTGAACAAGGGATCTAGTTTAGGGATAATGTCATCTAAGTCTATAGTCTTCTTGCCTTTACCCTTGGTGTCTTCATCCCAAGGTCCTTGTGTCCTCTGATCCACCACTTCCTACAGTTTATCCCTTATCTCACTCATAGCTTCTTCAAGGAGTCTGTTCTTCTCCTTCTGTTCTTCCATCTCTCTAGCCAGCTCTGCATTAGTGACCATTCTTCTCTCCCCTATTGATTCACAGTATATAGAGACATACACAGTCCAACAAATCTTTAACTTTCTCTGATACCAATCTCATGGGATGGGGTATGGGATAGACTAGCCTAGTCTATTCTCTTAGACCCTTTCCTTAGGTCACTGGTGTTCTCCTCACACCCTAGGGTCTCTAGGACTTCCTTTTCTTGATGAATCCCTTGACCTTACCCAATCCACCAACCAATGTGTTGCTTTTCTGCTCCTAAGGTCTCACCTACACATGAGACTCAAAACCCCTTACTATGGCTAATAAGGGCAAATCTTGTTCCACACCTTCCAAGGTCTTAGCAAGGTTGTTTTAGGTCTATTTCATGCTCTATTCACCCATTCATGAGCCCCCAAGAGGTTTCAAGATTCTAACCCCTTACCCCTTTCACCATTTTGTGGTTTTCCTACAAAATAGGGCTACAAGGATTAGGACTAATTAGGCCTCCTAACCGGTCTTCTAGGGCTCCCTCTCACAACTGATGCACAAACAACCCAATCTTCCAAAAAGGACTTCCATTCATTTGGAAAAGATTCAAATATTTTCTAGGTTTTAGGCCCCCTAGTGTCTGTACTCTATCCTTGGTGGATTTTAAGGTTTTTAAGGGTTTTGTGAGGGTTTCAGGGTCTGTCTAGGTCACAGGGAATGTTTTTTGTTTTAGCCTCCATGTCTAAATTGGTGGAGACTTCTCCTTCACACCAGTGGTGCTTCACACACTCCTTTGCACCTCCTCCAAAGGATGCATACTCCTCTATTCAACCTTTCTCTCCAAGACCTCTGCACCAACAGCCATTCCTAACCGGGCACTATCCAGTCTCGCCTAGGAATGGGTATTTGCTTGGCCTCCTTGCATTTCCAAGCGCCCTTCTTGTTTGGGATTATGGTACAAGGTCTCCACATCCATTCCCCATGGTTTCATGGTGGTTCCACAAAGGGGAATGGAGTCAAGACTTCATTTACTCAAACAAGTTCAACACTGGACAGAAAAGCTACAATTCACAAACTATTTACAAACACACTCTACCGGTAAACAAAAAGATAAATTAATCACTCACAATGAAGCTATATACATTCAAGAAGACATTCCACATAGGTTTTCGCATAGATCAATCCATTTGCTTGCTCGGTAACTTCATTCAAACAGACTGGTAACTCATAAACAGTCACAGTCAGTATAGTTTGCTTGAGCCGTACAATCTCTGACAACCAACCCTTTAACTTAGGGTTTAAAACATCTTATACTACTCATACCTCGGTTGGTGTACCACATTTAGTGTTTTCCACACCAACCTAACAATTTTGACAACATGGTGGAAAAGTTGATTGACAACTTTTAAAAGTTGTCATGCAACTTTTGAGCAACTTTCCCAATGTTGCTCTTCATGACTCCTAGACCCACAATGGTTCAACCTAAGGACACCACCATGATATGAAGGACCCCTAAACACCTCTAGGACACACACAACCTCCATTTTCAAAACCATCACAAACTTTGACTTATGACCCCTAAGATCACCTCTAGGACTCTACCTAGGACCTATGAGCACTTGACTCATTATTATATACAAAGGCTTCATAGGAAGCATAAAACCAACAAAACAAGAAAGAGAAGGAGTCTAGAAGGGTGCTCCTGCACCACTGAAGAATCAAAGAGATGCTAATGACAAGAGAGGTCATGGTTATGAAGAATAAGAAAGCTCTGGTACTACACAACAAGATCATGCATCCGCTTAGAAGAAGAATCATACCAAAAACCAGAACTAGAAATCACTGGTAAGACAACCTAATGCTCACAAATTCAATGGTACATGCTTTTTTATTCAATAAATATGGTCATATGGCTAGTTAGTGCAGAAAAATGAATAATCAAAACAATGCATCATTCACCAGTCTTGGAAATGTAAGATGTCATGCATGTAGCAAATTGGGACATATGGCTAACCAATGCAAATCAAAGGAAATCAACGAAATCAACAGATTAACAAAGCAATTCAGAAGAATAATATTATGTGTTATGCATGCAACAAGATTGGACATATTGCTAAATATTACAGAAGTAAGAACCCATCAGCAACTAATAGAAATGCGGATGAGAAGGGAAAGGAAAAAGTGGAAGACATTAGGAGATACCATGAGAAAATATGGGTAAGGAGATCAGATACACAATTGGTAGATCACCAGATAAAGTAATCAGGTCCTACACTAGTAGTAGACACAACCAGTAACTAAGGCACTCTGCCTTAGGGGTAGGCAAACCATTGAAGATCGTGCATATACCCTGGATTAGATCTATAGTTAGAGAACTCTAATTACGGATGGCTACTTAGGAAATTTTGGTTGTTTACCGAAATCTACTTGTAGACTATGTGACCCAGTAAAGCTTCCCGACAATATTTATGACAGTAAAAAATTAGGGTTAACGGTGATAAAAGTGATAAAAGGGAAAGGTAAAGATGTTTTCTTCACATAGCGATCAATAATTCAGATGAGCGATTTCCAGAGTGATTCAGAGTCCAAGGTGATTTGAGCAAGCACTTTCTATTCAAAGGCGATTTCATCCCCCAACAGTGTCTTGAAGTTTTTTTTGCTTGCAAAAATCCTGGTTTCAGTGTCTGGTTATTATGGCTTCATCATCTAGCATCAACACTACTTTGGTGGTAGAAATCAAGAATCAGCCCCATCCTATTTTCAAGAAGCATCCTTTCAAGTCACTTTTGGATGAACCTTTGGGACCATTTTCAAGCATTTGCCATGGTATTCTTCACACAAAGGATATTAGGGCATACATCCATTATAATATTGAGGAGCTTGGTAGATATGAGTTGTCCTACATTTTTATAGAAAACCTGATCACCTCCAACCAGTTGAAAGTGGAATTTTCACACTTGCAGAGGAAGGGTTTCACACAGTTCATGGATTTTTCCACTTTTGATGAGACGGAATGGGTGCGATACGTTTTGAGCCACATTCACGGAGATTTTATCTGGTTGGTCTGGCTGTACAAAATCACATAGGAAGTGATTAAGAATGTCACCTTTCTTCACAAGGTTGGAGGTGTACCTAGCCCTAGATGCAAGATTTCCAACTCAGAACTCAACAAACTCACTAACACAACTTTTGATGCATGATCAATGAGGGTTGATGATGTAAGGGATATTGATGTAAAGTTTGTCGTGATGATTATAGGTTATAAGGTCTATCAATCTAACCAACTAAACTTTGTCTCTGATAATAATATTTTGATTTCTCATCAAATGGTTAAGTAGGATGCACACTACAATCTTTGCAGTGTAATGCTAAAAGAGCTCATGACAAACCTCCAGAAAATTAAGAAAGACAAGAAGAATATTTTTCAGCATGGCTCTTTTGTTCTGTATCTAGTATTTTACTTTTTGGGCACTATTCCCGGTTTTGAAACAATTAAATAGGCTTTTGACTACCCAATAGCAACTCAGATAGGTCAAATTTTGGATAGGCAAGGGGATAAGTTAAGTAAGGATAATTTATGGGCATTTTTCAAGACTTTCCAAGAGGAAATGAAAAATAGATCTAGAATTCCAAAGTCTATAGTAGAAAAGTATGAGGATATTATATGTTTTCTAGTTAATAAAGATGAATGCATGATGGAAGCCATACAACCCACAATAATATAGATCATGCCTATGGGCTATGAGGTGAACAAGGCCACATTGGATGCCTATGCACAACACTTACTGCAAGCACCAGCAGATGAAAAACAAGAAAAAGGGCTTAAGGTTCACCAATAGTAGGTTGCACCAGCAATTAGAAAGAAAATGACTAAGGTTGCACCAGAATCACTTATGAGTGAAGGATATGACAGGGAAGAAGTTCAACAGAAAGTTAAAATCCTTGAAGCCCACAGGAAAGAAGAGATGAAGCAATAGAGGAAATAGGAAAGATAAGCCTGAAAAGCAGCTCAAGTCACTCCTAATGTGGTCTCCATACAAACAGAGACTTCCAAGAAACCAAAAGCATCATCCATGGATCTTTCTAGTCCTAAACCAGCTGAGTCTACAAAGAAAAAGCAGAAGGCAACCCAGCAATACATGACTATTTCTTCTAAGGAAACAGAATCAGATGAGGGTATAAAGGAAATTCCCAAGAAGA
The DNA here is from genome assembly GCF_030272615.1 of Cryptomeria japonica. Classification (NCBI taxonomy): domain Eukaryota; kingdom Viridiplantae; phylum Streptophyta; class Pinopsida; order Cupressales; family Cupressaceae; genus Cryptomeria; species Cryptomeria japonica. The sequence continues at coordinate 259,930,185 of NC_081411.1, forward strand.
AAGGAGTAGTGGGGGAGAAGAAGGAGGAGAAAAAGAAAGAACCTATTAAGGAGACTCCTTGGAATCCCAAGCTCATAATCATACATAAACGAAAACCTAAGTCAGATGAGAAGCCCAAACAAGAAGCCAAGGTGAGAATCGGTAAGAAGAAATTGGATGCTCAAGATGTAATTGATCAAATTATTAATGTTGGGAACTTAGATAACATTTCTTTATTCTTTGATGGATTTCAGGAGAAGGACAAAAAGATAATTGAGGAAGCAATTCTTTTATATCTTGATTCTTTTAGTAGGGCATTAATTGAACTTGAGAAAATTTTGCCTAAAGAGTTGTATGATACGTTAGAGGCCAAAAAATTACATGCTCAGACTCTAGACCGACAGATAAAAGAGACAAAATTAGTTAATAGTTTTCCAACAATAACCCCTCCAGAGATGGCCGATCTAATAAATAAAACCGACTCATCCAAATTTAACCCTAAGCACAGAATAAACAACCTAATGTTGGAAAGGTTTGAAGAGATTCGGAAGGAAAAACAATAGATATTTGGGTAAGAATCCTTTTGAGTTTGGGTTATGAACCGAGTCTCAGTTTTGTTCAATCTCAATTTCCAAAAGATCTGTAACTGGCAGAACAACAAAGTGTATATACTGAGCAACCGGCTAGCACTCCATCAACTACCACTATATTGGTTAGTGAGTTAAATTTTGCAATAGAGGATATACCAACTGATAATGTACAAAATGCAGATTATACGAATGCAAATATAGATAAGGATATAGGTAATAAGGGTGCAGATGATGTACAGGATCTAGATAGGACACCAATTGGAAAAGCCACTGATGCACAAGAGTTAAAGGATTCTAAGGTTATCTCTCTGGTAGACAAGGTTAAGGAAACCATGGCAGATCTCTCTTCGAGCTTGGCAATTGACACTTCAGCCTTAGCCAAAGGGAACTTGTCATAATTTTCTATCAATTTTGACAAACCCTATCATAAGATGTCACCGGCTGAGAAAATTTTAGTGGCAAAAATACTTAAAGCATAGGCAACCCAGGAGTTGGATCAAGAAGAGTCAAAAGAAAGGAAATTAATTGAACACAGTTTTGAAGTTTTGAACCAGTTGGTACCAGAATTCCAAGAATAAGAGAGCGCAAGCTCATCTGGTAAACTGGAAGAAATTATTAATTTTATTCTCAAGCACTATGATTCTCTATTGAAAATTTCATTAATAGAGGCTAAAGATAAATTTGTTGAGGCCCGGAAACATACATTTTTGCAGATGATTGAGTTTGACAAGGGTAAATTCCAAACTTGCTTGCAATACATTGATGTGGCATTAGCATAGGGAGGTAGTGTATATAAGACTAGTCTAGATTTTGATAAGCTCATAGCATCTATAGACAAGAAACTATCAGATTGTAGGAACAATTTAATTCAGATTTCCAATTCTTACAACCCGACAATCAATCTTACAAGTTCTTTGGATGGTCCAATTTTTGTAGTTATGATCAAATTTTAAAATTGGAGAAGGACGTGGACACTATAATAAAGAGATTAAAAGAGCTTCAGAATCCTTTTGGTCCCTCATTGGATAATTTATTTTTTCATAAGACTGAGTATATTGCTAACATGCTAAAGAAGGATCCCAAAATATCAGAGGAAATTGAGTATTATGCGAATCTCTTGAATGGATTCATTTCCATTTTTGACTCCCTTAAGCAAGGTTGGGATACCTACTTTTCATTTTTGAAGAATATGTATGCAGCTATTAAGAAATCTGTATAGAACTAGCCTATGTTTATAACTGTACATAATTCTTTATGGGTACCCCTCTTTTTCATTGATGTCAAAGGCGAGGGGGAATAAAGTGAAAAATGTATATAGTTCTTAGGGGGAGCATCAAATGTATATAGAAGATTCATGTACAGGTCAGGTGGTCAAGCAGATTCAAAGGCAAATTCAATAACACCACCATTTTTCACATGAGTGTTGCCATTAATGCCAAAGGAGGAGATTGCTGGCAATTCACTCATCCGGTAAGAGTTAATGGAATTTTGGGTTTTCATTGATGGCAACTCATCTTCAGGTGTAAATATTCTATCAAGATTCATTACTTTTTTTTGTTTGGGTTAATTGGCATTCATTACACTTAATAGACATTCATTTTACTTCACAACTAGCTTAGTCCTAATCCCAATAACTGATCTCGATAACATGCATTTGGAACTTGGTAATGGATAGGACCCAACTAGGAGTCTTATGGCCTCGATCATTTATTTCATGGAATTTATGGTAACATGTGAAGGTCGACATGATCATTGGGATTATGTTTGAAATTCGTTATGATCCAACAGTCAACAAGTTTATATTTTTAATTGAAGCTGACATGATGGAAGTTAGGAGGATATTTAAGGAGATCCTTTCAGCAATGAATTAGTATGTTTTTGTGGAATGAAAATTTTGATTGCGAATTATTCAAAGATTATCGGTATGCATTTTGGTCAGTGATTGGAAGCATTTGTGTGTAGTTTCATGTGCATAGCTTAACCGATAGTAGAACAAGGTAGAATGGAGTATCAACAAACGTTTATATAGTGGAGGTTATTAGAGCATGAACCAAAACTTATCCAGCATGGTCATATTTATCTTATAAGTTCATTCCTTCTTGTAATCACTTTGTAATGTTTTGTAAGTCAATGAGAGTTCTTCTCTTGTGTTGAGCAATGAACTCTAGGTGGTTGGCCTGATTACATGTGCAATTGCCTTCATATAATATTTGTATACTTTTATCAAGTATATAGATATTATGGGTATCAGCCCCATCGTGGTTTTTCCCTTTGTAGGGTTTTACACATAAATATTGGTGTTATGGTGTTGCCTCTTTATGTGTTGATTAGTGTATGCATTTTAATTTTATTTACTGTTAATCGGTTAATAAGCAATAAGTTCAAAACTATCATTACCAGTAGAACACTGATTCACCCCCTTCTCACTATTCTTGGATTCCAACACTATTTTGGGGGTTGTTCTTGATTTTGTGCAAATGGACTCATCTTGGGTACAAAGAGGAAATATGGTCACACGTACAAGTTCCTAGCCCTATGTGTAGTGAAAAAGGCTAGACACAAGAACCAAGTGGCCATGTTCTCCCAATTTGGCCCCAAATTCAAGTCTTCATATGTCATTTTTAGGCTCTCAATAGTTTTTATGTTGTTGTCAGCCTCTCTCAAATATTCTACAGGAAAAGATGCAAAGAATATATAAATGTGACCTCCTTTTTTATTTAAAAGCCTAAACTGCTCTCTATAAGAATGCTTATGATCAATCTAAAAATTAAAGTAATAAATTTGAAGATTATCATCAAGAATAATGAGATATATTATTAAGAATTTTTTTTTTTTAATCATATTGTACTAACACCTTGCAAAACTTTATGAGAGCAAGTCAACATCACCATACATGGGATTCAAGCAAGGGTTTGATTTCTATGGTAATTATTATGGTTTATTTCATTTTTTGTCTATGCTTCTAAGGGTCCATACAATTGTTATCATCACCATTATTTCTATTATGAAAGTAGGAACACTAAAATTAGGTTTGATCAAGGCAAGTCGCTATAGAACAAAACCTTTTCCCCTTCTTTTATGTGTGTAGGTGCAGATCCGAGAATTTTTGGCTATTAGATGGTAATTCTGGGTCCTAGTGTTTGGGGAAAAATATCCTATTTTTTTGAATTCAATGACCCAATAACCTTCTAAATCTATTTCCAACATCAACTTCTATCATAACATCTTGTAGGACACAAGCACCTAAAATTTTGGCCCTACCCAATCAACTCTAGATTTTAACACTTGGTTCTTCTTTCCATCTCATTTCTATACCTCTTACTCTCTTCTATACTTCTATTCTATACTTTTTTCATTCTATTAAACTTTTCTAATTTATTCTTCTTTGGCCTAGTTCATTGCACATGATCAATCAATCCCTATCACATGTAATAAAAAAAAGTGTGAGTCCAAGATAATATTGGGTTTTTCTTGTGGACAAAAAAACAAAGTAAACTCACATCTATAACATTGTATGGGACAAGGATTGACCTAATTTAATACTCATATTATTCCATTGTTACTTATCCTACACATCATTTTGGTGAACTCAATGTATTATACACTTGTAATCATTCTGATTTCCTGATATATCTTATTGCATTTGATTAGATGAATAATTAATTGCATTATTTCTTTGAGTATCTTATTTAGTATTTACAAAAAACATGTGTTTGGTTTAGAAAATAAATCTTCTAAATACTATTGTCATATCATTTAGGAGAATAGTCTTCCAAACCTACTAATTTTATTTCATAGTTGAGTGGTTGGTAAATTGGTTATATAATGACATATTTAGAGACATTATCTTCATGGTTTTCTTGCCTCAAATAATTATAAAATGTATCTTGTTATAGTTGTGATGACTTATAATATTCATAGGGTTGATATTTATCCCCCTCCTAAAATTTGTCCTACTCATGATGACACTTTGGTACAAGAGGATCATGTTATTGAGATTTTCCTCAATATAATTCACCTTCAATTCATTTCAATGGTCCAATTCATGGAGATGAAGCATTAGTATATGAAGAACATTGTACCTCTCTTGAACTTGGTCCCACTTATGAAGATATTTTTTGCAAGAGGTTGATATCATTCTACTTAATACTAATCCTTTCAATACATTCTTGGATAAAAACTTGGGTAAGAATGAGGCTAGCAAGGATCTAAATTCTTGCCATGGGGTTGATCCTTCCTCAACCTTGCATCCATTTTGTGCTTCACAATATGATTACACAACTCATTTTGGTGGGGTTTATGATATGATTCCTCCTTCATCACAGTCAGAAACACATTATGTTGTTAGCTTTAATATTCCTTCTAAGTTTGGATGTAATGGATATTGTCTTGGGAATATGGAACAAGGAGTTAATGTCCTTGTAAATTTAATAGCACACTTTAATAGAGAGGGCTTAGGTTCTTAGTTTTATCCTCCACTTGCATCCCTTTGTTACCTCCTCCTAGAAAAATAAAACTTCCCTTCAATGAAATATAATTTCTTTCCAAACCCTATCCTTTATGGTGGCAAGAGAAAACCTACTTGAGGCTTCTTAAAGCCCATTTTATTACTCTTCCTCCAAAATTTCATAAATATCAACACATAATAAAACAAATTTATATTTTTGTGCATTTCATCACATGCTTGGTCATGAGACTATGGAATCTAATGCCTTTAAGTGAGAGGTGTAATAGCTTATTTATAATTCTATTAATATTCATGTGATTAGTGACATGTTAAGTTTCTTCTTTACCTTTTCACTCCCATAATTTATTAAAACTTTTTTTTTATTAGATTATGTTACTCCTCATTGAATGGCATTCATAGCTCTATATGGGGACTATCATGCCTATGAAGTGTGATACCTACAACTGAAACACAAACACTCAATAGATCATTACAAGCATGTTTAGCAAATAAGAAGCAAATGAAAGATGAACCATGACAAAGCGACCTATCACCTCCTAAGAGATGCGAGTATGGATTTTCTCTTAGATCTGGATAAGAAATCCCAGTGACTTGACTACACCTAGATGGAGAATTTGAAATGATAATGATATGCAAAGATGAGATTGATTACGCTAGATTGATCTAAGAGACTAATTAAGCTAATGATATGCATGATTAAGCTATGATGATGATGCAATTAAGCTAGAAAAGAGATTGATTAAGCTACATGATTCAATGCTAGAAAATGATCAAATTAAGCTAAATCTAAGATGCAATTGCCTATAATAATAATGCTCAAATGATATGCCTCTAGTAACAATGCCTAAATTGATAATGAGATGGGATTCTTTGTGCTCCAAAATGGGGGATATTTATAGGATTTCTAGGGCCAGGGGTGAGGTGGCAAGAATCAACAGTTGAGTTTAAAGATATCAAGGGTAAAATTGGAGGAGGTTGGAGAAGAGGTTGGAGGAAGGGACACATGTCATCTCTGTGGTGACAAGTGTCAAGGAGCCTTGCTCATAAAAGGGTAAGTGTCCATGAGAGGAGACATGTGGCCAAGGTGCCATGTGTCTCAAGGGAAGAATATCCACACCATAGGAGGTTAGGATAAGGAGGTTAGAATGTGCAAGATAGGATAGGGTTAGGTAAACCCAAGGTTAGGTGGTTAGAAGTTAGGAGGCATGTGGGTAATCTGAATTTTAAAAATTCAAATAATAGGAAAAGACTAATTAATTTTCAACAACTCATAAATTGATTTGTTTTAATTAATTAGGGGATTAGAAGAATTGATTGAAATGAGGGGAAGATTAATTAATCAAAGGAGACCATGGAATGAACTTAATGAATAAATCTTTAGATTTATTAATAAGTAGATGAAAGGGAGAATTTAATCAAATTGCCTAATGAATTCAATTAAATTAGGAAGGGGGATTAATTAAATAATTGCTTATTTAATTAATTATCTTTAGACCATTTTTAGGTGTATACATTTTGCCCCTCTTTGAAGCAAGGTGTGATGACATGTTGATTCAAATAATAATCTCATTTTGATGATGGTATTGGTTCGATAGGATGCCCCAACCATTGATTGATAAATTGCGTTATGATGATGCCCCCTCGAGAGATCAATTGAGATAATTGACCTTTGGAGTTTTTGGATCTTTGCAAAATTGATATCCCGATTAGAAATAAATTCATTATGATATACCCAATGATCCAAACCATGGCAAGAAGCCACTTGGGATGCCTACGTATGTACAAAGGCTTTATTATGGATATGAACAATGTTGATGGAAAAGAATGCAAGCGAAAGGATGCATGAACTAATATATGGAAGAGCTAGTGGACAGATAGCGCCTGTTTGACAAGTTTTCACCATCTGTTTTTATTGCACTTTTTCTCATATTTGATTTTTTTAGGGGGGATTTTCTGCTTTTTCACTGTTTTGGGATTTTTTTGCTTTTTCACTATTTTTTGGATTTTCTTCTTTTTCACTGTTTTTGAATTTTTTTGTTTTTTCAGACATAAAAACTTCTTTAGATGCATGCTATTGATGGGTTCCTCAAGGTGATCCCCATCTTATTTTGATAGCTGATATGCTCCTCACCCAAATACTGTTGTGACCACAAATGGACCTAACTAGTTTGGTTCAAACTTCCCTTTCTTTTCTCGATCTGATTGGTTTCGTGGATTTTCTTTGAGTACTAGTTCCCCAACTTGAAAGACTCATGGTTTGACCCTATGATTATAACTTCGGCACATTCTTTTCTGATATACCTTTAGATGATCAAAGGCATTTTTTCTTCATTCATGGATCAATTCTAACACTTGCAATCTAGATACTCATTGTTTTTCATCTAGGATAAGACCTTTTAATGATACTTGTAGAGAAGGTTTCTCCACTTCTATTGGTAGTATTGCTTCTGATCCATAGATAAAAGACAAAAGTGTGGCACATGTTGGTGTGCGAATACTAGTACGGTAGGCCCATAAAGTAGGGTTCAATTGAATATGCCAATCTCTGTCAGCATCATTCACTGTCTTTTTTGAGGATTTTCAGAATAGTTTTGTTTGATGCTTTTCCTTTCCCACTCCCTTGTGGATAGTAGGGTGTGGAAAAATTGTGTTGGATCTTGAATTTCTCACATAGTTCTTGGACATCCTGATTCTTGAATGGTCACCCATTATCAGTGATAATGGTCATGGGTATTTCATAGCGACAGATGATGTAGTTCAAGATAAAAGCAGAAATTTGTTTTCCTATGATATTTGTGAGAGGTACTGCCTCAATCCATTCTGTGAAATATTATGTAGCTATAAGGATGAATTTGTGATCATTGGATGAAGAAGGATTTATCTTTCTTACTAGATCAAGACCCCATTGGCAGAAAGTCCAAGATGTTGTCAAAGCATGAAGTTCTTATGCTGGTGCATGAATCAAAATCCCATGGATCTGACACTATTTGCATGTTCTAGCTATCTAAAAAGAATCTCGTTTCATAGTTGGCCAATAATAGCCCAAGCGTATGAGTTTTTTCGAAAGGCTAAGACCACTTGAATGAGTGCCAAAAATTCCATTATGGACTTCATGTAAGGCCTTCTTAGATTCTTCTTGTTTGAGACATCTTAAAAGAGTACCGTCTAGACCTTGTTTAAATAGGGTATCCGCGACAAGAGTATAATGGGAGGATTGGTGAATAAAGTTTCTCTTTTGATTTTTCGATAAGTCAGGAGGTAGGGTATTATCTTTTAGGTATGTGTAAGTTTGGCCATAACAGAAGTAATCATGCTCAACAAGGTGACAAGTAGTTTAGGAATTAGGACAATTATGAGCAGGGTAAAACAACTCTTCCACCAGGAATTCATAACGTTGTTGATTTTCATGTGTCTAAAGGAGAGAAGCAAGTGTTGCCATGGAATCTACTACTTTGTTGTCATTTCTTGGAATCTACTAAAAAGTTATTTCTACAAAGTATTTCTTGATATCATCAACCATCTTTTTATAAGGCATTAACTTTTCATCCTTTGTCTGATAATCGTCATTGATTTGATTGATGATGAGCTGAGAGTCTCCAAAGACTTGAAGTTGTGTAATGTTCCATTCTATAGCCATTTTGATACCTATAACCAAAGCTTCATATTTTGTTGTATTATTGGTGCATGGAAAGCTTAATTTGTATGCTTTTTGAATTGTATGACCTTGTGGTGTGATGAATAGAATACCTACTCCTAATCCATGCTGTGTATATGAACCATCAAAGTATAATTACCATGTTTTTGTTGTGACTGTTGGGATATCAACATCAGGAAATTCAATCTGCAAAGGATGATTATCCTGAAGTGATGCCTCGACTAGTTGGTCTGCAATGACTTGTCCCTTTATAGCTTGTTTGTCAACATACTCAATATCAAACTCAATCAGGATCATGATCCATTTTTCTAGTCTTCCTGTTAATGTTGCTTTGCTGAGTAAATAATTCAACAGATCGATTTTAGCTATCAACTTGATAGAGTGAGATAGTAGATAGTGTGTTAATTTTTGAGAAGCAAAAACTACTGCCAAGCGTGCTTTTTCTGTTGGTGAATAGGTGATCTCATATCCCACTAATGTTCTGCTAATGTAGTATATGGCTCATTCTTTTTCTTCATTATCTTATTGTGCAAGCAGAACTCCTAATGATACTTTGGTGGTCGATACATAGAGTAATAATGGATTTCTTGGAATTGGTGACATTAGGATAGGTGGTTGCATGAGATACACCTTGATCTTGTTGAATGTGTCCTCACATTGATGGTCCTACTTGAAATGAAAATTTTTGTGTAACAGATGAGTAAATGGTTGACATTTATCTGCTAGTTGAGCAACAAATCTTCTGATTGACTGGAGTCTGCCTTGGAGTGATCTAAGTTGACTGGTATTCCTGGGAGATTCCATCTCCATGATTTCTTTAACCTTAGCTAGATCTACTTCGATACCTCTAGCTGAAACAATGTATCCCAATAGCTTGCCTAAAGTGATACCAAAGGCACATTTCTTAGGATTTAGTCGTAGCTTGTACTATTCTAACCTATCAAAGATCTTTTCTAGTATTCCTATATAGTCTTCTTTGTTTTATGATTTAGCCAAGATGTCATCCATATAATCTTCCATGAATGTATGCATCATGTCATGGAATATCATTGTCATAGCTCTGTGATATGTAGCACTTGCGTTCTTTAGTCCAAAAGGCATGATGTTCTAGCAAAAAGTACCCCATGGGCATGTGAAAGCTAACTTTTCTTGATCTTCAGGTGCTATTTTAATCTGATTGTATCCGGAGAAACCATCCATTAGAGAAAACATGGAGTGTCTAGCAGTTAAATCTACAATGATGTCAATGTTAGGCAAAGGAAAGTCATCCTTTGGGCATATGCATTATTAAGATCTCTGAAGTCTATGCATATTTTGATACTTTTATCTAGTTTGGAAACAAGAATGGTGTTTGATACCCATTGAGGATAAGCTACAGGTCTGATGAATCCAACATCCAATAATTTCTTTAATTTAGCTTTGACTAGAAGAGCAATATGTGGATACATTTTCCTTAATTTTTGTTTAACTGGTTTGGCTCCTGAACTGACATTTAAGTGATGCATAATAAGCTCTGGATCCAACCCTAGCATGTCTGCATATAACTAGGCAAAATTGATTTGCCGTCGTTTGAAGAATTCCATATATTGTTGCATTTCTTCTTCTGACAAAGAAGTTGTTGGATGTAGGATCTTTGGTTGCTCTATTGTCCCAATGTTAACTACCTATGTTGGTTCGATCAAAATGGATGACCTTTCTTGATAGTGCATAGGTAAAGTGTCAAATCTCCCATCTTCTGGTGCCTCGAGGAGGTTTTTGTTGTTAGATGTGTCTTTTCTTTTTACTTTTTCCTTATCTAATGTTGCCAAGAAATGGTTTTCAGCATTAGACCTGATATCGTTTTCTTTATTTTCCTTTTGCGACTAGGAGATTTGGCACCCATTTGACTGGAAGATGCATTGCTAAAATTCCTGGTGAAATTTGTTGCGGGTTCAATTGCATTAAGATATATGGATATTGGTCATTCAGAAAGGTATCAATGGTAGTATGTCCTTCATTTTCCCAATCAATAAGTTCGGGGTGGATTAGAGGTAGGGGTTCATTAGGTTGAGATGTTTCGAGAGTATCAAGGGTCATGATGGATGTATCAAAGTTTTCGATATGTATTTCCATGTCTAGAACAGTACTCTCATCAGAATGACCTCGCACAAGGAGTTCCTAATCATCCTCGATTAAGTCCAAGTCAACCAATTCAAGTGAACTAGTTCCTAACATTTTCCCTACATACATGTGAGCTACATTGACTCTTACATCTTCTTCAAAACAATTTTATTTAGCTAATTCTTCAAAGTGATAAGAATCCCATTTTTATTAGTTAGAATCTATCTCACTTGCAGCTTGCAATCTACATATTTGTTCATATAGTATTTGATTTGTTTCTTTAGCTTTTCTTTCTATATCTTTTTTTCTTTCATATTCAACCTCTTCTGGAGTGAGATTGTGTTATGTCAACCTTATTATGAGATCTCCTTGATTAGTACCAGGTTTGTGTTTGTTTTGATTGAGATTTAAGGTTGCTTGTGTTGGGTCTCAAATCAACAGATTGGATAGGTTCTAAGGAAATTCCAACTCCTATGATCAAACCTTCCAATTGACTTGGCCAACTTATAGAGTGAACCTATTTGGTTACTAACTCTCTCACTTTAGGCTCTACAGGACCTAGGCGAGTATACCTACTCACTAGTTGTTCCTTCAACTAATGCTTTTTATAGTAGATTTAGTGTCTTAATCTGATGTCTCCTAGTCTCAGAATGGCATAAGTTTCTTAAACAAACTGACTTCAGATGTGTGTATTGATCTATGTATCTTACAAAAGTATATATGTTACACTTTGGCTAAATTACCTACTATACCTACTCTACTAATCCTAATGCTTAAAAGTAAAGGGTAACTGGTATGGTTAAAGGGTTTGTTTACAAATGATCAGTGCCTTTCCTCTTATTTGGGCTACAGAGTCTTATATTTCTTTAGGACTTATTGTGTAAACTTATGAGACAGTTTTTAAACCCACCACTTCTCGATGAGTCTGTCAGTTACTGTTTCTTATGAGCTCTACTTCAATGTCTATATTGTAAACTACTTGAATGGATTTAACCCTAACTTTTAAGAGACCATCCAAGGAAGAAATACAGGGAACAATTACAATTCACGAGTAAATCTTTTTGATCCAAATCTACAATATAAAACATAGAATTTTATTGGAAGAACACGAATAACCTTATCCACTTTTAGATAATATCATAAGCAACTACCTTCTAAAAATATGTTAACTCTCAACACATATGAGAAAGAAAATGCAACTGGTTATTTTTGATAAAAAGTTTTAAAGTACAAAATTGCCTCCACCTCTTCTCTCTATTCTCCTTTTCTCTTTACATTTTACATCACACATATATATGTGTTTGAATGGTTTTCATACCCCTTTGGGTGAAAAGACACCCCCCTTTTAAATAAAAATAATTCCAAATCCCGAAATTGCCTTAGTTTATGTAATTAATTGTCACTTTACAAGTTGTTTAGGCAGATTAGAGGTATTTTAAGGCTATTTTATGGGTATATAATGGATAAATGGTCTTTAAATGATGTAAATACCCCCTTTGGTGCTTCACACTCCATTTTTTATGCCCATTATTGTGTTTATGTTATGGTTTCATATTGTGCAACAAATATAAAATATATTACTTGTACCTATTCAATATATATATATATATGTATATATATATATTTAGAATTTTTCTTGCTCCTTGTCTTGGAATTTGGAATTCTAAAAATTGCAAATTTTAGGGTTCCAACAGTGGCTCTGTCTGGGGACGGATGCCCCTTGTGGGCATAGCAAGAATTTAGATCTCTGGTAGAGCAAACCATGTGCCTAATTCATTGACCTGTTTTAGTGGCCTCAAGCCCAAAAAATGAACACCAATTCTTTCCTCTATCAAACATCTGATTCTCATCATGAAGTAGTATAAAAACTTTGAAATTAGTGATATCACCTGATTGGCAATTCCTATCATAAGATGCATTATCCATCCTTATTTTATAAGGATTCTTTATTTCACCTGGATTACCATTATCCCCTATTCCATAGGAAATGATATTTGTATTTTTACAAAAGTTTTCTTCTTGTGGCATCTGCATATTCTTCATCTCTATTTTATTGGAATGCTGCATATTATCTAACTAGTACTTCTTTTCACCTTTTATTTTATTTATATGTGATGTACCTTCCTTTTGTAACTCTCTTATTTTTGTGGTCCTTTTATCACGTGACTTAGTCATATTATTACCCATGTTGTCTGCACACATGTTTGTATTGTCCATACTGTTTGAAATTTTTTCTTTTTCATCATATAAAGGATTTGAGAATACATGAAAATCCTTTTCACACATATCATGGCAATAGGGAATATTATTTTCCTCTATCACTTCATCACATAAGGGGTTTGAAAATATTTGAAAGCCATTTTCAAATTCCCATACCTCTTCTTTATCAATTGTATCATCAAGGTACTCAGGTATGGATTCACTTTCCTCATGACTAGTACAATATTTTTCATCAATGTTAGCAACAATTTCTTCAGGTTCTGACTTGTATTCACAAACATCATCAATTGCTTCTTCATCAGATGGGACTTCCAAAGGGATAACTGATTCTTCTATATATTCATCTTCATTTGCATCTCTTATGTTGATGTTACTCGTCTCATGCAAATCATGTAGTTTTTTATTCAATTCTTCAAGAATTGAACATGCTGACTCCAAGCTGTCAAACCCACATTCTCTCATGATCAATTCCTCCAGTATAGCTGAATTAAGTTGTATATTATCAGGCATTTGGAAATAAGTCACCATTATTCTACCAATTAGTTTTTCTATAGATTCACCTTCCTTTCTTCTTATGTTGTAGATTACATTGCCACAATCATAATCCGATTGAATCTGATTTTGGTATGGAGAACCAATTGAAGGGCAAGTGACTGAAGTGTTGTCCTTGATTACACCGTAAAATTCTTCCATGAACCACCACTCAAGTTCTTCCCATGATGAGATACTTTGTGGGGGTAGCAAGCTGAATGACTGCTCTGCAACATCCTCCATTGTTAGCACAAACCATTTCATGATCGTTTCTTCTAAGTAGATTTTGAAGGTCTCAATAAACCAATAAAATGATTTTAGATGCCCAATTGGTGATTCCCTTTCATCTCCATGGAACCTCGACATACAGATCTTCAACTCACAAGGAAATGCATATGGATACTCAGGGATGTTACCAAAATCCAATGGCTTAAAACTTCTTGGAATATTCTTGTCTCTTTGTGGCTGTGGTTGCCACTGTGCATATTTTTCTGAAGATGCTTCTCCATAAAAATATGGATATTGAAACATACTGAATGCAACTGATCTTTTTCATTTAATTTTCCTGTTTATAGAATTGCCACCTCTTTCATAGAGGACATAAGCTATTTCTTTCTTCTGAGTTCTCTCCCACAGCAGAGTCTTAATAATTTTTCCCCAACAGAGTCGCCAATCTGTTGGGTCTCGAATCAATAGATTGGATAGGTTCTAAGGAAATGCCAACTCCTATGATCAAACCTTCCAATTGACTTGGCCAACTTATATAGAGTGAACCTATTTGGTTACTAACTCTCTCACTTTAGGCTCTGCAGGACCTAGGCGGGTATACCTACTCACTAGTTGTTCTTTCAACTAATGCTTTTTATAGCAGATTTAGTGTCTTAATCTGATGTCTCCTAGTCTCAGAATAGCATAAGTTTCTTAAACAAACTGACTTCAGATGTGTGTATTGATCTATGTATCTTACAAAAGTATAAATGTTACACTTTGGCTAAATTACCTATTATACCTACTCTACTAATCCTAATGCTTAAAAGTAAAGGGTAACTGGTATGGTTAAAGGGTTTGTTTACAAATGATCAGTGCCTTTCCTCTTATTTGGGCTACAGAGTCTTATATTTCTTCATGACTTATTGTGTAAACTTATGAGATAGTTTTTAAACCCACCACCTCTTGATGAGTCTGTCAGTTACTGTTTCTTATGAGCTCTCTTCAATGTCTATATTGTAAACTGCTTGAATGGATTTAACCCTACCTTTTAAGAGACCATCCAAGGAAGAAATACAGGGAACAATTACAATTCACGAGTAAATCTTTTTGATCCAAATCTACAATATGAAACACAGAATTTTACTGGAAGAACACGAATAACCTTATCCACTTTTAGATAATATCATAAGCAACTACCTTCTAAAAATATGTTAACTCTCAACACATATGAGAAAGAAAATGCAACTGGTTATTTTTGATTAAAAGTTTTAAAGTACAAAATTGCCTCCACCTCTTCTCTCTGTTCTCCTTTTCTCTTTACATTTTACATCACACATATATATGTGTTTGAATGGTTTTCATACCCCTTTGGGTGAAAAGACACCCCCCTTTTAAATAAAAATAATTCCAAATCCCGAAATTGCCTTAGTTTATGTAATTAATTGTCACTTTACAAGTTGTTTAGGCATATTAGAGGTATTTTAAGGCTATTTTATGGGTATATAATGGATAAATGGTCTTTAAATGATGTAAATACCCCCTTTGGTGCTTCACACTCCATTTTTTATGCCCATTATTGTGTTTATGTTATGGTTTCATATTGTGCAACAAATATAAAATATATTACTTGTACCTATTCAATATATATATATGTATATATATATTTAGAATTTTTCTTGCTCCTTGTCTTGGAATTTGGAATTCTAAAAATTACAAATTTTAGGGTTCCAACAGCTTGAGAGGTGCTTTTAGTTTGTTTTTCTTATTGATTTGAAGCTTGCTTCTTTTCCCATTTCATGTTTTCTTGTGCTTATTGCTTAGTTGATGTTTCTTCTCTTTCAATTGCCAGTTGTTCTTGTCTATTTTCATATTCTTCTTGTTGTTGGCTAAAAGATGTGTCTTCTAGTGGAGTAACTTGTCCATATCCTAAGCCTACTTTGTCTGTAGCCTATTGAGTATGAGGTTGGATAGGTTTTGATATACCTTCTTTTCTTTTCCCTATAGGACTGGTTCCAGTATATTCCATTTTTCTGAGAATGTTAAATCCTTTTCCATACTTTTCTGTAGGTATGCGAACATTGTTGATCTTTTGTTGGACTTCTTCATCCTTGTATAGCTACTATAGTACATCTTTCTCTTCTGTTTCCTCTGATAAGGTCCCAACACTAACAAATGCTCCATCAGAAGATGTTTCACAATTGGTTGTTGTTTAGAGTTTGATGGTTTTCCAAAGGATTTAGGAGAAAGTGGTAATTGTGATATTGAATACTCTCCATTCCCTTGATCTCTTAGCTACATTTGTTTTTCCATACTTGACAAAATTGAGGCAAATCATTTTTATTTGGATTGTGTGTTTGAAGATGATGCCTCCCTATTATGAGGAACAATGACTTCTTGAGCTGGTTTGAGATTACTACAATACTGAAATGGATTTGAATCTGCTGAGATCATGATTTCCTACCCATTGTAGGGAAACTTTAGGCACTGATGATATGTGGATGGAACATCTTGTATGTCATGTATCCAAGATCTTCCCAAGAGTATGTTGTATGATAAGTCCAAATCTAGAACTTGGCATGCTGTGTCTTTCTGTAAAGGTCCCACTCTTATGGGTCATATCGCAATTCCTTTAGAGGAATGCTCTTCTTCATCATAGGCTTTAATGGTGATCTTTTTTTGAAGATCAACTGCATCTTCTGAATAACCTAGAGAACGGACTAGACTCAAAGAACAAATGTTTAAGCCAACTCCTCCATCTATTAGGACACATTTAACTCGCGTCTTATGAATGATGACTTCGATATGCAAGGGAGAATTATGGGGATGTTGCAAGGACATGTCGTCTTCTTTGGTGAATGATAAGCAGTGAGGGGTTGTGAGGTGTCCCACCTTGGTTTGGAATTGATCTATATCCAGATCTTTAGACACTGTTGTATCTACTAATGCTCATTCAAGAATTTCTTTGTGTGCAGGTGAAAGCTTTAAAAGTTCTAAGATGGATATTTGTGTGGGCATTTTCTACAATTGCTCCACTAGATTATTTTGTTTTGTAGTGGATGACATGTTTGTTGTAGGGCCTAGCAAAATAACTTTAGCTTTGCTTCTTGTGATAGCATGAATAGGTTCTTGATTTTGCTTTTCTTTAACTACAATCATATTTACCACACTATCATATGTATGAGCATAGTTTACCTTCGCTTTACCCTTACCATTATTTGTCATTGATGATTCACCCTTCTCATAGTTTGGAAGTGGAGTTTTAAAATTTGTATGAGATTCGTTTGTCGTATGTCCATCCACAGTTATTAGTCCATTATCAAACAAATCTTGGATGACATGTTTCAATTGCTGACAATTATCTGTTTGATGTCCCTTGTTTTGATGGAAATCGCAATAATGGTTATCATTCCACCAAGGGGGTTTTACTTGAGGTTCATAGTTCCTTTCTTCTGGCAAAGTAATCAATTTGTTTGCGAGAAGTGTCTTTAGTGCTGACCCAAGGGGTTCACCAATGTTTGTAAATTGCCTTTGAAAGAAATTTTTGATAGTAGCTTTTTGATGATTGTTGTTTTACTGAGCTGCTGCTGAGTGATTGGATAAATTAAAAACTGATTGTTTTGGTTTCACATTGTTGTTATCCACTATTCCATCGCTGACAACATTATGATTTCTATTCTAAAACTTTGGCTTATCATTGTTGTTTTTGTTGTTAGTGTTGTTAGGAGGGTGAACTCCTTCTTTGTATATTTTCAACTCACCCTTCTTTATCACGGCTTCCTCCATTCTGATTCCATTATCAATCATCTTTCCAAAACTTTGATGTCCTTGCATTTTTAGATGATAACTCATTTGATCATTTAGGTTGTTGATGAATATGTTCATTCTTTCATACTCTAGCACTGTACGAGGATATCATGAAGCTAACTGTCTCCATCTCTATAAAAATATCATGAAAGGTTCACCACTCTTTTGTTTGGCATTACATAGGTCTAGCATTGTTACTTAATGTTGTATGTTGTAAGAGTATTGTGAAACAAACTTATCCACCAATTCTGAGAATGATCTGATTCCAGGTGGAAGTTTGGAGAACCATTCCATAGCTAGTCCAGTTAAGCTTTTCAGAAATAATCTCCTCAAGTAAGTATCCTCATGTGCAAACTCCATACTCGTGCAAAATTATCGTATATGATCTTGTGGGTTAGTGCTTTCATCATATTTTTTGTATCTAGGAGTTTCACAACCTATATGAAATGGTATCATGTTTAGATTTATGTCGAATGGATAAGGATAGATTTCTTGAAGTGAGTATCTTCTAACATTTCCTCTTTGCATATCTTGAATTTTTGTTTGTAGTGTTTGTTTTTTTTGTGTGAGAGTTGTGATAGGATTATCAACATGATTTGTTCTTGCATAACCATGATTTTGCATTCTAGGAGGATCTTGATCTCTTCTTGTATCATCTCTACCCCTTCTTGTATCCTCATTGGATTGAACGTTATTTAGAATTTCTACGTCATCCCTTTTGGGAAAGTAAGTTTCCTCATTGGTTCTGGTGTTACTAGGAATTGATGTGTCATTAATTTTGAGACCAAAAATATCCTCATATTGTTCATTATTGGAGGGGTTCACTTCTCTTTTATGTCAATTTGTTCAGATCAAAATCTTGGGGGAGTGTAGCACCAAATTTTGCTAACATTAGGAAATATTGTTTTTCTCCCTCCAATATTTTCTGCATAAATTTATCGAATTGAGGATCTTTTTTGATGTCTCTGACATGTTGTTTTGTTATTTCCTCTTCAACTTGTATTTCATCTTTGTGTTCCATATTTCTATAATCTTCAGTTATATCTAATGTTTCAATTTCTGTCTCTGCGATCTTTCATCTCTGAGCCCTGGTTAAAATGGGCATACATGTGTGTTAGATATTGTGCTAGGAATCGATTGTCCAAAAGTTATTTTGATAAGTGATCAACTATCAATGTAAATGTGATAGAGTGATATGACATGAAAAGATGATTCAAGTGTTTTAAAAGTTTGCAAGTTTTTTGATCTTCGGATTTGGAGTGCAATGATGATGATTTTGATATAAACCAAGTCCAATAGGAACAATATATCCTATGATGTGAGACAAGGTTATCCTGAACAAACGTTGTAGTTTCATGATAGAGGATGATAGATCCTGATGAGAAACTATGTTTTGAGTGATCGGTTTATCAAAGATGGTGATGATGCGCTTTGAGATGCTTAGATCTTGAACTTGTTGAATGTGAATACTTGAAAATCTTGAGGTGTCTATTTCTAGAGTCCGATTTGACAGATGATAACTTGACAAAGCGAACCAAGGATACAATCTAAGCACAGAATGACAGATAATAGGTGTTTATGCTCACTGTAAATTGGTCAAGCAAATATGACAGATCTGAAAAAGACATGCAAGAAGATAGTTCTGGAGAGACAGAGACATAAATTCGTACGACAGATTATACAACCCCGAACAACAATTTAGATAGGCTCATACGACAAACTAGAAATTTTGCATGACAAAAGACATAAACTCATACAAGCTTTCTCACAGAACCAAACGATAAAAGATGACACAAAACTCTTTGCTAAGTTGATTCGTACGATAATCCTCACTAGGCCAGATGATGAAAGATGACATAAAATGTTCTGCTAAATTGGTTCATACGACAATTCTCATTGGACCGGATGATAAACTAGATGCCTTGTACAAAAAACTAACAAACTCATATGACAGAGGACTGAACAGAGACAAAAACTTTGTTTGGACAGATTTTTTATTAATGAAGTTTGATGTTTTGCTTCTAATTTTTTGTTTTAAGGACGAAGACACAGCAAACATGCGATATGATAAGTGACCTCAAGCACAGTACGCTACCTAAGGAAGTTGGCTGAGAGAGAAAACCTTTGCTTGGAAACTTAGGTACACACCCAATAGCTAATCAGAATACGATCGCTAAGTCTCATGCAATGGATTCTCAACATCGTATTATCCAACTCCAAACGCTAATGGGGGCACAATATGGCAAGTGTCTTGGGAGAGTTACTATCTCTCTTGCACAAAGATTATCCCCCTTTTGGAGGTGAATTGGGTAGCTTCTAATTTTAATCGAAACTAGTAAGGGATCCATTCGGCACATCGGGGTATAAACTTAATTATGAGGTCTCCTAGCCTTGAAAACCAAGGTTTGATATACCCGAAGGTATGGAGGAGATCTATTCCTGAGCACTGTCGTTGACTTGATTTTCATCAAATCACATTTATTTTATAGTGGGTTGGATTACTTGGTGTTAGCCGTTCTCACTTGGGTCATTCCCCTCTCACTGGCCTTAATGGATTCGGCCTTATAGGCTCCTCGGGAAGGCAGGCCCACTAAAGATATGCACTATTGAAAGCAAAGGATGAGTCTGGCTTTCTGATCACATAAGAAATGTAAGAGTATACTCGCCTATCATAAAAACACATAAGACATGTTTTTTCATTCCCTTTAGCAAAATAAGTGTTCTTAGAAAATTTAAAGAAGACATAAAGTTTGGTTGAGTCCTCCTAGGCAACCTACAAAATAGATACGTTAGTAGTCATGATGTTTGGATGAAATGAATCTTTGACAAGCGTAATCTTTGACAATCATCCTACAAAAAAAACTAGTTAGGTTATTGAAAAACTCACAAACAGACCAAGGTTAGCATTAGTAATAATCAAATTGAAGCATGAAAACCCTAAAATGCAATCTATTTTGAAAACATAGAAACAGAATTTTGTATGACAATTCTCACCTGCTTGTACAAGGACACAAAGGAACTCGTACGAGGTAGAAAGGGAACTTGTACAAAATTCTGAATCAGATCCGACCAAAAACTTGCTAGATTGGAAATTTGATGATGCGAAGAGGCCAAAAATGAGATTTTCGGCCCCACGGTGGGCACCAAAATGTTGTGCATGTGAAGTGTGATACCTACAGCTACAACACAAACACTCAATAGATCATTACAAGCCTGTTTAGAAAATAAGAAGCAAATGAAAGATGAACCATGACAAAGCGACCTATCGCCTCCTAAGAGATGCGAGTATGGATTTTCTCTTAGATCTGGATAAGCAATCCTAGTGACTTGACTACACCTAGATGGAGGATTTGAAATGATAATGATATGCAAAGATGAGATTGATTATGCTAGATTTATCTAAGAGACTAATTAAGCTAATGATATGCATGATTAAGCTATGATGATGATGCAATTAAGCTAGAAAAGAGATTGATTAAGCTACATGATTCGATGCTAGAAAATGATCAAATTAAGCTAAATCTAAGATGCAATTGCCTATAATAATAATGCTCAAATGATATGCCTATAGTAACAATGCCTAAATTGATAATGAGATGGTATGCTTTGTGCTCCAAAATGGGGGATATTTATAGGATTTCCAAGGCTAGGGGTGAGGTGGCAGGAATCAACGGTCAAGATTGAGTCTGAAGATATCAAGGGTGAAATTGGAGGAGGTTGGAGAAGAGGTTTGAGGAAGGGACACTTGTCATTTCTGTGGTGACAAGTGTCAAGGAGCCTTGCTCATAAAAGGGCAAGTGTCCAAGAGAGGAGACATGTGGCCAAAGTGCCATGTGTCTCAAGGAAAAAATATCCACACCATAGGAGGTTAGGATAAGGAGGTTAGAATGTGCAAGATAGGATAGGGTTAGACAAACCCAAGGTTAGGTGGAATGGGCTAGGTTAGGTGGTTAGAAGCTAGGAGGCATGTGGGTAATTTGAATTTTAAAAATTCAAATAATAGGAAAAGACTAATTAATTTTCAACAACTCATAAATTGATTTATTTTAATTAATTAGGGGATTAGAAGAATTGATTGAAATGGGGGGAAGATTAATTAATTTGAATTAATTAATTAAAGGAGACCATGGAATGAACTTAACGAATAAATTCTTATATTTATTAATAAGTAGATGAAAGGGAGAATTTAATCAAATTGCCTAATGAATTCAATTAAATTAGGAAGGGGGATTAATTGAATAATTGCTTATTTAATTAATTATCTTTAGACCATTTTTAGGTGTATACAGGGACTTATTGTCTTTCATCTTGGTACAACATTATGTGCAATCATACCTTATATTGGCTAGAAACATAATATTCCATATTTTAGTTATCTTCTTTTACACATTCATGGGTAAGGATGACTGGATTTTGAAGGTGTGTATTCTTCCTAAGTATGCCCTTCATTTTTCTTAAGATATTAGCGTGCAGAAATATGCAAACATCTTAAGGGGAGACATTGGCCTCATTTTATTTGTTTTCATTGATGTGACCCCTTTTTGGTGGTATTAAATTTATAATGGTCCATGAGGAATGGTTATCAAATCCATCTCTAGCAAATTTGGTGGTCTATGAATCAACCAACATACTACAACATGTTGGCTAGCTATATTCATATGACTCACCTTGATCACCCACTCTAATGTAGCTTGTTGGTTTTTTATAATTCTTGTTGTTTATTTTCCCTAGGGCACTAGTAGTTTATGAATTGCCTATTATAATGCAACTTACTAGTCAATGGAATTCATATGACTCACCTTGAATATGTAGGTTGATGCAACATGCTAGTTTATGATTGTTGTTATCATTTATGCTTCCTGAGGCATTAGCAGTCTATAAATCACCCAACATAACATAGTTTGCTATAATTTATATGATTCGTCTTGATCACCCATCATAACAAAAGTAGATCATTTTGTTGTTATTTTATGGATCACCTATCATAACACAACTTGCTAACTAGTAGAATTCATAAACATTTTTTGGCATTCATGCTCATGTAGCATTAAAAAAACATGGTATGCCCATTAATAACACCTAAAAAAGGCCCCAAAAAAATTCTAAATTTTTTTTCATCCCTATAAATCCATCCTAAACACCTAAATATTTTACTGAATCATATCTATGATAAATTAATTTGAAAGTTGAAATTTTTAGAATTTATACATCTTGCATTTCTAATTAAGAAAAGACATATATTTCTTAAGTAGGAAAAAATAATGAATTGCAAAATATATTTAATAATAATAAATTGGGTATCAAACATTACAATAATTTTGCCTAAAGATAAATAATATCACCTATCTCATTATATAAGTACTAATGAAAACTCTAAAATACACTAATATTATTTAGTCCCAATATTAGACCACCACATGAAACATAATTATAAATTTAAAAAATATCAAAATAAAAGTTAATAGAATTTAACAAATGAATTTAATGATTAATATAAATTAATACACTCAAAAATAAAATAAAGAATAAAACTATAACTTTAACATCCATTCATAATAACATAAAATAAAAATCTAAATTTCTATGAAACCTATTGTAAAGACACATTATGCATACACTTCAAACTCTCTAGATTAAATCGAGACCTTACACATATATTTGTAAATATGTGGCTTATGAGTATGGGATTTATGATTTCGTTTACTTAAAGAAAAATAGACTACTAGCCTGCAAAGTATTACAAAAGAATTATACATGCTAGTGGTGTTTGATATATTATATTCGTTCCTTGGGAATTATACTTCTATCACAAGACAACATATATTCCAAGCACACTCCTACTCTTAAAAGAGAACATTTTTGTTTTCTCCCCCTTTAATAGCAAGAGGAGATCTTCTTCTTTTTAAAATAAATATATGGCAATTGAGGTGAAGTAGTCATAAGATTTTGAACAATACCAACCCAAGATATTATTTTTATTACAGTATTAATGTTGTAATCAATCTCTTTCATGGATGGGTTTTCTTTACAGAAATTGCAAGAAATATATCAATTGAACTCAATTAGTGAGGGTGTGTAAGGTTAGAAGATTGTTATAGCATGGCAACCCAAGATATAATTTATAGGTTGAATGAGTTACCAGAAAGCTTACTCTACTCTAACATTATCTCTTGCCTTCCCCTCATTGATATTGTATGCTCCTCCATTCTCTACAGTAAGAGGGATTATTGGAATTTATTGTCCTCGCCACCAAGTCAACCCCCAGTGGATATGTGTCCACCTACATGTAAGGAGAGAAGCTATAGCAGACAATCTGGAGAAAGATTTTCTTAGATTTTGGGATCCCCATTCCAACTACTTGTGACATGAACAACAAGACTGTAGAGAATTAAATGAGGTAGCTATGAATTTGAATTTTGAATCTGGGGGGGATTTTGAGCAAAAAGCCACAAGACAAAAAGGGAGAATGTCTAGTTTAGTAGTTGCAAAGAGTGCAAATTAGCAGATCAAAAAGAAGTGCACTACTCTAGAGTGAATGCAGAGAATTTAGCTAACAGTAGCAGCCTGTGTGTGTTTTGTCAGTTGATCAAGATAGCTCCTGACTGTATGGTTTTTCAATAGAGAGGTGATTTCTCCTAACTATGTGTAGCGCCAAGAGAGAATTTCATTTGTAGAGAGCTTTGTGAAGCTCAGAGTTTTGTGTAGTAGAATGCAACTCCTAATCACTACTCAGTAGTTTGTAATTAGTAGACATTGTGTTTTAATTTTTCTTGTATTTTGTAATTTATTTCTATCTCAATAGAAAAGAGAAAGCTTGCATGTCTCCTTGTTTATTTTTTAGTTTATTTTATGTCGGTTTGTTCCCTTCTATTTGGGGATTGAGACAATTCCTAACTATTTGGGGATTGAGATAGTAGTCTCTGAATATTTTGGGTACACCAAGCTTGAGGATTTCCATATCCTCTACATGGTATCAAAACTATAGAGCCTAAATCTTTGTGTCTAAGAGACATGGTTGGAGATGAAGGAAAGAGCTAGCATTAGTCTTCATCCTTTAGTGGACAAAATTATGATGTTTGGGCCAAGAAGATGAAGACCATCATGGTTGCAAATGATTTGTGAGAATTTGTGTCATTGGGTTTGTGGATATGACTTATCCAGCTTAGTATGCTACCCTCACAAACAATCAGAAGAACCAGTTGAGGGAGACAAGGAGGAAAGATGCTAAGGCATTGAGTTTGATTGAAGCATCCTTGATAGAAGCATTATTTCTTAGAATAGCAATAGCTAACTACACTAAAGAAGCATGGGAAATCATCCAAACTAGCTATAAGGGGACCGACAAGGTCAAATTGGTGAAGCTCCGAATTCTTAAAAGATATTTTGAGACTCTTCAAATGAAGAATAGTGAGTCCATTTCAAAATTTCATACAAGAGTATCTGGTTTATTGAACCAGCTAAGGACAAATGGAGAAACCAGGGAGGAGCAGAGGATTGTTGATAAAATCCTTCGAAGTTTGCCTTCAAAGTTTGATGCAATAGTGATTGCCATTGAAGAGGAAAAGGATTTGTTGGTATTGATAATGATGAGTTGATGGGTTCTCTTCAAACCCATGAGAAGCACCTAAATAGGTCTACTACTTCTTCCCAAGAGAAAGGTTTCAAAGCTCAAGATAATGCAAGAGGCAGGGGAGAGGAACAAATGGTGGAAAGAGCTCAAACCAAGCCAAGAGGGAGTGAGGAGCTCTCAAAATCACTCCAAAAAAGGCAAGAAGAATAGCATCTTGAACCATAGGTATGACAAGAGCAATGTATAATGTTTTAACTATCATAAGTTTGGCCATAATGCAAGAGATTGTTGGAAAAAGAAAGGTAATCAGTCAAAGAATAATTCTAATGTGGCTTATGTGAATGTGGGTGGAAATAATCAGTCCACAACCTTCATCATGTACAACATTGGTGAAGAAGGCAGCCCTAAAGTATGGTATTTGGACAATAGGCAGTAACCACATGAGTGGTAATGAGAGTTTGTTCCCATTTATTGACAAAAATATCAAGTCTGAGATCAAAATGGGGAATAATGGAATAGCTCCACTTGTGGGCAAAGGGTGTATTATAATCCGCAACAAGAAAGGTGAGAAGAAGGAGATTGAGAATGTTTATTTTACTCCAAGCATTAAACATAATCTCATGAGTGTTGGATTGATAGTCTACCCCTTCATCCCATCTCTGTTGATCAGCCTTTTGCACAATGGGGGCTTAATTTTATTGGCCCTATCAATCCATTGTCAAGTGTAGGACACAAGTGGATTTTGGCTACCACATACTATTTCACAAGGTGGACAGAAGCAATTGCCTTGAAGGATGCAACTAAAAATTTAGTGGTTCAACTCCTTGAGGGGATTGCAACTAGATTTGGATCCCCTTCCACAATTATATCAAATAATGATAAAGCCTTTATGGGATCTTAGATTAGTCTATGGACAATCTAGCATGATGTGTTTTTGAAAACATCATCAAATTATTACTATCCCCAAGTTAATGGCTTAGCTGAGTCCTCCAACAAAAATCTCATCAAAATCATCAAGAGGACCCTTGAAGGCAATCAGAGGTCATGGCACCTCAAGTTGGGAATAGCCCTGTGGTTTGATAGGATCACTCCCAAAAGAGCTTTAGGCAACTCACCTTTCATGCTAGTATATGGAAAGGAAGCAAGGCTTACCTTATCCCTTGAGTTGCCATCTCTAGACCTAGCACATTAGTTGGAGCTATTAGAAAATGATGCCTTCTCAGTGAGGTATGTTGAGCTTACAAAGCTTGAAGAGGTTAGAGATAGGGTTGTGCAGATCCTAGATGTCCATCAGGGATAGGTTAAAAGGTATTTTGACAAGAAGGCCATTTTGAGGACCTTCTAGGTTGGAGATTTTGTCCTAAAATGAGATGTTGACAGAGAAAAAGTGGGGAGGCACTCAAAATTTGATGCAATATGGAGTGGTCTCTATGTGATTATAGGTTGCAAGGAGGCTAATTCTTTCAATCTATCTAGGCTAAATGTTGAAGACCTCCCTTTTGAAGTCAATGGCATACATCTCAAGGCATTTGCTTAGGGGTGATTTTTTGCAGATATTTTTACTAAATAGTGTGAATATCTATAATTTATGTTCCTTTGCTTTCCATAAGTAGGGGTGATTTTTTGCAGATATTTTTAGTAAATAGTGTGAATATCTATAATTTATGTTCCTTTGCTTTCCATAAGTACTCGTGCACAAGAAATTTCCTTCATATTGGCTGATTTTTTAAAATTTTGTAGGATGCAGGAGGTTTACCTTTTCTTTTCTCCTTTTGTGACTATGTGCCCAATGGATAACAAGGACATCTGGTCTTTCTCTAAGCAGGTTTAGGGTCCCCCTGAGTCACCAAAATGTTGACATTTTTCTATCAACAAAGTTGTAGGTCCAATCTCAAAAACTTGGATTTCCTACATAACCTACATGTTATCCGTTCCTACATAACCTTAATGTTATGTGAATTGATTAAGAAAAAGCAGAGGAGCATTTTTTCCTTTCGGGCTCCATTTTTATTTTTCAATTGATCGGGTCAACCGGTCAACTCACTTAAGTTCTACTGGCTAGATGGTTCCTTATTGTTCATGGGCTGATTCTCCTTATTTCCTCTTGTCAACCATTGGCAATTTCCTCTCAAGCTTTGGGCCCCACTACCCTAGATGTTTTTTCTAAGCCCAACAAATGATGCTACATAGGATGTCTTCTCCCTGCACAGGAAAAATTGAAAGGTGAACTCACACATAGGATAGGAGAAATGAAGAGAGGGTCTCTTCTCTGCTACATTGTGAGGAAGGATAGAGCACACGAAGGGCCCTACGAGATAAAAAAATACTAAGGACAGATGGATTCCACAACATCCTGCATGACAATTTAAGGAAACATTTGGGCCATGTGGGGTAAGAAACAAATGGGCAAAAGTCACCTCGCCACCCCACGATGGAAATCAACACCCAAGTGATGCTCTATGAGATAAGTAAAAGTTAGGTAGATGGTTTACTCACCATCCCATAGATAGCTTCATGGTTTCAAGGGAGGCCTCACAAGATAAACAATGCAAAGGGGCAAATAGTCATCTTGTGAACCTTTCCATACAATCACGGTGATCCTGTGGGGTAGGAACAAGAGAGTGCTAATATTCTTGCCATCCCACAAGAATTTTTGTGGATGCAGTGATACCCTGTAGGGTAATAAAATAAGTGTGCAAGTAGTGTTCCCACCACCCCACAAGGCAAAAGTGACCATTCAAAGGACCTTGTAGGGTAAACAACAAAGAAGTGAAAGGATTCCCTATCATCTCGTGGTTGTTTTCAAGAAAATAGTTTGGCCCGTGTGGGGTAGAAACACATGTGGCAGGAAATTTTCCTTGCCATCTTGCATAGCCAGGTGACTAAGTGGCAAAGGCCTTTTTCGTCTAACTTTCCAAGTTGTTGAATGTATTTTGGGGTCTTATTGAAGCATCTAGTCTTGGCGAAGCATAGCTATGGTGGGCCTCAAGTGACATGGCTTTTGCAAGGCGTTTACTCAAACCTTGATGGAGTGATTTTTTATGCCTGGTTGAGCACCAAGTACTCTGACCTAGTGGGTCTAGCTCGATGTGTGGTGCACCCTCGACCATTGGATTTTCATAGTAGTCAGTCAACGATAATGTTTTAAACTTTCATTGGGATTTTTGGAGTGCTTATGTGGTGAAATCTCGTGCGTCCATCTACATGAAAGATCTTTTGATCAATGGTGGATATTTTAACTTATGGAGGCCATTGAATTTTGAATGCTATGTAAGGAGGTGGTTGTCAACCTAGTAGTCAACATGTTTTTTGTGCTCAGTTGGCACCTGATCTTTGATCCATTTTGCTTCCAACCACTAGAGATTGTTACCATTACTCTAAATTGGACTTCTACAAGCTTATCTTGGATGCCACCATGCCCATTCAATGCGTTATGAAGACTTTTGGGTCTAAAAAAGATTTCTCAAATGCCATCCCATGCAAATTTCTCCTAATTTTTAGGAGATGAGTGTCCCTCCCACGCTTCTACAAGCAATTTCTGATGAAACACGTGCTCATTCATTACTGATTAGAGACATTTTTTCCTGGGAGTGTACTCGTCCATGCTTATGTGCAGGGGTTGCTTCATCTACAGAGTTTTTTTTTTCCTCCCAAACAATTAAACACTCATAGAGGAAATTTTGCACACTATAGCTCAGATCATTCATTTAGAATTTCTTCTCCCCTCTACCTTTTTTGTAACCTAACCCTTGTTAGGGTTATGGTTTCTATCTTGATTCCAGTCTGAGTTATGCCTAAAATATAAAGGCAATTTATGCCATATTTTCAAGATCTTCTTTTCTTTCTCTATAGAAAACTTATGTTTCTCTACATATGTAAAATTTTCTTTGCCTTCTTATGAATAGAATTAGCTTATTTTGCCTCTATTCAGTTCTCATAACTCGTGTATTTTATTTACCTTGTTGTTTCAATGCAAGTTTTTTTAAGTTCTCCTTAGCATAGTGATTGTGTTGAATCATCTTTAGGTGTTATCTATGGGATATTTTGAGTCCCTCTTGTCATCTTCAAGATTTCCAACCTTGACTCTTCTTAGGAAGCTAATTAAGATAGGATCTTGTGCCTGTCTTAAGTATTTTTATTCATATTTTGTGCAGTTATAGGCCAAAAGATTATATTAAATATAGGTGTGAACATTTTCCTTTCTTTCAAGCATCCCTCTTTCTCCCTTTTCCGTTATCAAACCAGTAGATTAGATATTTTGATGTTGGGTTTAGTTCAACACTTGCATTAGATTGAAGAGGAAGTCAAAACCTTCTTCGAAGATTCAACCTCACTTCTGCAAGTTCCACACTTGAGAGGTTGTTTTCATGTTTCACAAATTTGATGATAAAGGTTGATCATTACAGGGTGCAAAATTTTGTGACAATAGGTTGATGCCAAAGGAAAATCCAACCTAAAGGGTCAAAATTTTCTAATGTAGCTAAAAAAGCTACTAAATATTGTGTGTGCATTATTTGAATGCATTTTAAAAATGCACAAACATAACATTAAAAACAAATAAAAATAGCATACATTATTATCTAGATTGATTAATTATCTTTCTCTTTTTCCCGAACCCACTTTAATTAAGGCTTAAAATTTAGGGTTTATGATTTATGATGGATAGTTGAGGTTTTACCTTTCTCTACCTCCCACCTCCATACCTCTCTACTAATACTTCCCTTTCTCTCTCCCTCTATTCTCTCTCTCATCTCTCCCTCCCCTCTCTACATCTCTCCCAGCATCTCTCCCTCTCTACCTCACCTTATGTTCTTACCCTTGTCTCTATCATTACATCCCTCTCTCTCCCACCCTCTCTAGGTATCTCCCTCCCTCCCTCTTTATCTCTCTACCTCTCCATCATTGTCTCATTACTCATCTCTCTCTCCTCCTCTATCTCTCCCCCTATAGATCTCTCACCTTTCTCTCCCCAAGCTCTAAGTCTCTCACCTCTCTATATGTGCCCTCTCTTTTTTTTCCCTTCCTCTCCACTTCTCTTCATGTCTACTTATCCCTCTCCCTCATCTTTTTGAACTTATATCTCTCTCTCCCTTGCCTCTCTACATATCCCCTCTCTAGGTCTCTCACTCATTCCTTGTCTACCTCTCCCTCCCTCCTTAGTCCTCTCTTTCCCTTTATTGTTCTCTCTCATCTTTTCTATCCTTTCTCTATCTAGGTCATCACCTCTCCCTCCCTTGTATATAGTTTAGGTAATAGGATGTAGGATATAGGGTTTATGGTATCAAGTTGAGGGTATTGGTATAGGGTTGAGAATATTGGTATAGAGTTTAGGGGACAAAATTGATGGTATAATGTTTAGGATATATATGGTTGAGGGTATTGCCTATGTTGATAATTCCCTCTATCTCTTCATCTTCCTCTCCCTTTTGTACTCTCTTATTCTCTCTACATTGTCTAGCTCATCACCTTTCCCTCCCATCCTCTCTCTACCCTCTCTATCTCTCTCCCTCCCTCCATATCCACCTCTCTACCTCTAAATCCATGTATTATTAACTACCTCTTTCTATCCCCTCTATCTATCTCAACCCTCTCTCTCCCCATCTATGTCTAGATCACCTATCTCCCCCCTCTAGGTCTCTCACCTCTCTAGTTCTCTCCCTATATCTCCACCTCTCTCTCCATATCCCCTTACCCCACTCACTTTAAGAACTTTCTCATTCTCTTCTCTCTCTCCCATCTCCTCTTTATCCTATCCTTTCTTGGGTCTCTCACTCTCTCCATGTCTACATCTACCTCCATCCCTTCTCACTCCTCTATCTCTCTCTCTTTGTTCTTATATCTCTCCTCATATGCCTCCCTCCCCTCTATGAGTCTCTCCCTCCATTTATTCTCCTCCCCCTCTCTATCTCCACCCCTCCTTACCCCCATCTCTCTCTCTAGGTTTCTCTCTCCCTCCCTATCCACCTCTCTATCTCTCCATCCATGTCTCATTAACCACTTCTCTCTATCCCCCTCTATCTATCTCACCCCTCCCCCTCCCCATCTAGGTCTCTCACCTTTCTCTCGGGCACTGTAGATCTTTCACCTTTATATATTTCCCCTCTCTAGTTCTTTCCTTCCCTCTTCACCTCTCTCTCTCTCCACTTACCCCTCCCTTTATGAACTCTCTCATTTTCTTTTATCTCTCCCCTTAACTCTCTTCCTCATTCCCTAGTTTTATCACTCCTTCAATGTCTCTCTCTTTCCATCCCTTCTTACTCCTCTCACTATATTTTCGTATGTCTCTTCTCTTCTCCCTCACTCCACTATCTAGGTCGCTCCCTCTCTTCCCCTCTCCCTCTATATCTTCACCTCCCTCCTTACCCCTTATTTCTCTCTCTTATACCACTCTCACTTATTCTCTCTCCATTGTCTAGGTTGTCACCTTTCCCTCCCATTCTCTCTCTCAATCCCTCTCAGGGTTTCTCCCTCCCTCTCTCTCCACCTCACTACCCCTACATATATTTTGCGTTACCAACCTCTCTTTATCCCTCCTATCTATCTCACCACTTTCCCTCCCCATCTAGCTCTCTCAAATCTCTCCCTCCTCTAGGTCTCTCACCTCTCTATTTGTTCCCTCTCTGGTTCACCCCTCCATCTCCACATCTCTCTCCCTCCCACCATACCATTCTACCTTTATGAACTCTCACATTCTCCTGTCCCCCCCACTTACCTCTCTATCTCCTCCTTCCCTAGGTCTCTCACTCTCTCCATGTCTACGTCTACCTCCATCCCTTCTTACTCATATATCTATTTGTTATTTTGTCTCTCCTCTTCTCCCTTCATTTCTTCTCTAGGTCTCTCCCTCAATTTCTTCCCCTCTTCCTCTCTGTCTCCTCTCTATATTTCCCTCCCTCCTTACCCACATCTCTCTCTCTCTACCTCCCAGACCACTCTCTCCATTGTCTATATAGTCATCTCTCTCTCTATGTTTCTCCATCTCTCCCTCTCTACTACTCTACCTCTCTATCATTTTATCATTTCCCACCTCTTTCTATCTACTACTATCTCTGACCTCTCTCTTATCTCATCTAGGTATCTCACCTCTCTTTCCCTCTATAGGTCTCTCACCTCTTTATTTTTCCCCTCCCTAGTTCTCTCCTTCTTTATCCACCTCTCTCTCCCTCCCCCTTTATCCCTCTTCCCTTTATGAACCCTCTCATTCTCTTATCTCTCTCCTTTCTCCTCTCTATCTCCTCCTTCATTAGGTTTCTCACTCCCTCCATGTTTACCTTGTTGGAAATTTGGAGGAATTGATTATGTGTTGCATTAATGTTTGTCATTGATGTCAACACTAGCCACTTTGGTTCTTTACCAGTATCTAGATGGTCACGGTAGGATGATTGGTTTCTGGCTGATAAGATCATGTTGATCTAGTATGCCCCAGTATTCTTTGGCCTATGGAATTTGTTTGGATTGGTTATTCATGTGTTCCTGATGTGTATCACATTCAGTTGGTTTGGGATTTGATAATCCAAAAGCTATCACTTGTTCTAGTAAGCCTTTTGGTTACTGGTGAGGGTTTCACTAGCAAAGACTTGTTGAAGATCTTTTGATACTATTCATTAGTGGTATTAGTGCGGCTTCTAGTAGGTTCTCAGGATGCTGATGGTTATCTTGTTCATGTTCTAGTTGATCGGTGGTGTTGTGGTTAGCACCGGACCTATTATGTTCTAGGTTATGCTATCTAAGTTATGGATTGGTTTTTGTGACATGTTGGAGGATGTTCCTGATGTGTTACCAGCACGATTTAAGGATTGGTTCACATTGTTGTCAACCTAAGACAACTTGGTTGATCATTAGATTGCGGGTTCAAGTTATAAGTTTATTGTATTATCTTTTAGGTGGCCAACCTAATTGTTTAGGTCCTAGATTGGTATAAATATGATGTAAGATCTCTTTGTAGATCAATAGGAGATCATGTATGGTATGGTATTATGCGAATAATGTTGTAATCATTCATGCAGAAGACTTGGTCAATCATAAGTGATCGAATTGGGTTTGTGGAAAAGGTTTAAGGCCTCTAGTATTGACCTTAACCAAAATTGTACTCATGCATGGGAGATGCTATAGTTGTAGTTCAATCTTCATTTCAAAATGTTGTCTGATGTTTTTTGTAGTCAGTGAGACTCCTTTTGTGATGAGAAGTGTTGTCTAGGCTATTGGCCTTCCTACATGTGTAGGCCCCTTATTGTAATATTTATTCATCTGATCGGTGGATAGATATTGTGGGCCTCCAATCCCACTATGGTTTTTCCTATTTGAAGTTTTCCATGTACAATCTGTGGTGTTATGGTGCTTATCTTTGTGGTTTCATTGTTGCTTATTGTTATATGCTTTTATGTTTACTGGTTGCTAAGTTTTATTAATAAGGTTAAATTTCTCCATTCTGGTAGAACACTTATTCACCCCCCCCCCCCCCTCTCAGTGTTCTTGGAACCCAACAATTGGTATCGGAGCATTGTGCCTCCGAGTAAGTCTAACAAATTAAGAAAGATCTTGTTTTTGGAATCTATGGAGATAAGTTTAAGGAAGGAACTTTTACAAAATCAGGATGATGAAGAGAAAGATTCCCTTAAAGAAAAATGTCAGAAATTGAGTTAGGAGAATATTTTCATGAATAATGAAATGCAAGCTCTAAATATGAGGATGCCCAAGGAGATTGAAGACCCGAAGAAGAATTACGAAAATCTTTCTATATCTCTGAAAGACAGATCTAAGGAATGCATTAGGTCGGTTCGTTAAAATGATGTGTTGAGAACGAAATTGGTCCAATCACAGAACAATGAGCAAGAATTGGAAAGAATGGTAATAGTCCTAAGAGATGATCTGACTATTGTAAATGAATACAAAGATAAGTTCAAGGTTAGTTTTGCTAAGCTTGATGAATTATTGAAGGATCAAAGGGACACGGGAGACACTAGAGGTCTTGGATTTGAGCATGGAGAAAGCTCCGGTACTACAAATGAAGGTCAAAAGGTCAACCGGAATCAGAGGACACAAGTAAGACAACCCAATGCACATAAATTTAATGATAGATTCTTTGTTTGCAATATATTTGGTCATATGGTTGGACATTGTTTAAATAGAGAAAATCAGAATAATAATGCAGTTCTCAATCAATGTTCAAATTCTAAGAAGTATGGTCATAGGAAAGAAGATTGTAGAATGAATATGAAATGTCATGCATGTGGAAAGTTTGGACATATGGCTAATCAATGCAGGTTTAGGAATGGTCAAGGTTACACTAAGTCAATTTAGAAGAACAATGTCACTTGTTATGCATGCAACAAAGTAGGACATATTGCTAAATTTTGCAGAAGCAAGAACCTATCGGCAGGAAGTGATAAATCTAATGAGAAGGGAAAGAAGAAGGTTGATGACACTCAGAAGGAGCATAAGTGGGCTATGAAGTCTAAGGCTCAACCGACGGAGTCAATTGCCCCAAATGTTCATTTGGCTGAAGGATATACCTTGATTACTCAACCGACAGAGCATAATGTTCCTGCACCAGTAGGAAACTCATCCGGTAACTAAGGCATTCACCTTAGTGGGAGGCAAATTGATGATAAATCTTGCATTGCCCCTAGTAGTGGTCTGAAAGCCTGTTTTAGATATTTGGAAGTCAGTTTGAAGGTTAACCGACAAATATTTGTTGGATCTTGGATCTAGTTTGGTTTACCAATAAGTCACTTTATGAGTTATGGTTTGGTCATACATCTACAGTTAAGTATTTCATAATATTTCGTAGTAAATGACATATCAAGAGAGATGATTTCATTGGAAGTTTGATCCTAGATGTAATGAAAGAATATTTATTGGTTATTCTAATGGAAGCAAAGCATATAGATGTTATAACAAAAGATTGCAGAGGATTGTGAAGAGCACTAATGCCAAGGTGGATGAGCGGTATAGAGGTCAAATTTGAGCAAGAATCGACAGTGGAAATGGTCTTAACTGAAACGGTAACACCTTTACCAAACTAGGATGCAGAACTAGTTACTCCAGCAGTATCAGAAAATTCAATAGTAACTAAAGATCAGGGAAGAGGAATAGAGAGTCAGAAGATTCCTAGGTATGTAAAGCTGAATCATTCAGAAGATCAAATAATTGGACAAGAAGAAAATTGGCAGCTAATGAGGTATGCTTAATTTCTTTAACTATACCAACATCAGTTCTTGAAGCTTTTAAGGATGAATATTTGATGAAAGATATGGAGGAGGAATTGGATCAGTTAGAAAAGGACAACATAGACTTGGATTTTATTAGAATTGGGATTGATTGGTTTGCAATGGATATTCTCAGAAGGAAGGAATTGATTATGTTGAATCCTTGCTTCAGTAGCTAGGATTTTCAGATATTTTCAAGGATTATCTGGTATAGTTTTTTTTTTATGATGACTTTACACCTTGAGCATGTTCAAATGTGGATTGGAATAGAGATACAGGTAACCGAATAGGCTCATCCAGTGAAGCTTTCTTTCATGGAAAGAAAATTATTTCATGGATCAACAAGAAATAGTCATGTACTTATTTATCTACTACTGAAGCTGAGTATGTTGTTGTTGCTACTAACTGTACACAAGTTTTATGGATGAATCAAATGTTAAAGGCAATAAAAGTGCATTACAATGAACTAGTAGTTATTCATTGTGATAACTCTGCTACTATAGACATATCAAAGAATCCGATATTTCACTCTAAGACAAAGCACATATCTATCAAGTATAACTTTTTGAAGGAAAAGGTAGAAGAAAATGAAGTTAGATTGGTTTATGTGAACACTAAAGAGCAAATTGCAAACATCTTCACTAAACCTTTGCCTAAAGAATCATTTGAGTAGTTCAGAGACATATTAGGGGTTTATGCCCCTCTAGTAGAAAACTGATTGACGTTATTTTCCATCAGTCTGGTATGCATTATTAGAGATATTATTCATTTCAAATTGATGTGGTGATGCTACTACTTTGGGGGAGTTGTTAGTCTTGTGATTTAGTGGTTTATGATTTTGCTTTGATATTTACATTGAATGTCAACTAGGGAGAGATATTCTTGTAAAAAACATAAGGAGTTATATACATTAAGGGGAGAGATATTTATGTGGAAAATAATATTTAACTAGAGATCTTTTGATACTATTCATTAGTGGTGTTGGTGTGGCTTCTATCAGGTTCTCAGGATGTTGATGGTTATCATGTTCATGTTCCAGTGAATCGGTGGTGTTGTAGTCAGCACCAAACCTATTCTATTCTAGGTTATGTTATCTAGGTTATGGACCAATTTCTGTAACATGTTGGAGGATGTTCCTAATGTGTTACCAATAGGATTTAAGGATTGGTTTACATTGTTTTTTGCCTAAGATGACTTGGTTTATCATTAGATTGTGGGTTTAAGTTATGAATTTATTGTATTATCTTTTAGGTTCCCAACCTAATTGTTTAGGTCTCGGGTTGGTATAAATATGATGTAATATCTCTTTGTAGATCAATAGGAGATCATGTATGGTATGGGATTATGTGAATAATGTTGTAATCATTCATGCAGAAGACTTGTTCGATCATAGGTGATCGAATTGGGTTTGTGGAAGAGGTTTAAGGCTTCTGGTATTGAGCTTAATCTGAACTATACTCAGGCATGGGAGATGCTATACTTGGAGTTCAATCTTCATTTTGGATTGTTGTCTGAGGTTAGTCAGTGAGACTCATTTTGTAATGAGAAATGTGCTCTAGGCTATTGGCCTTCCTGCATATGCAGGACCCTTATTGTAATATTTATTCATCTGATTAATGGATAGATATTGTGGGTCTCCAATCCCACCATGGTTTTTCCTCTTTGAGGTTTTCCATGTATAAATATATGGTGTTATGGTGTTTATCTTTGTGGTTGCATTGTTGCTTATTGTTATATTCTTTTATGTTTACCAGTTGCTGAGTTGTTGTATTAATAAGGTTAAATTTCTCCATTTTGGTAGAACATTGATTCACCCACCTCTTAGTGTTCTTGGATCCCAACATACCTCTCCCTCCATCCTTTCGTACTCCTCTCTATCAGTGTTCTTTTGTCTATCCTCTTCTCCCTCCCTCCCCTCTTCAAGTACCTCCCTCCCTTTCTTTCCCTCTCCCTCTCAAAATCCCCTCCCTCCTTAGCCCCATCTATATTTTCCTCCCACACTCTCTCTTCATTTCTAGGTTCTCTCTCTCTCTCTCTCTCTCTCTCTCTCTCCCTCCCCAAGCTTCTTCCCTCTATCCCTCTCCACATAGGTCTCATTACCCACTTACTCCCTCCATCTATTTGACCCCTCTCTCCCCATCTAGGTCTCTCACTTCTCTCTCCCTCTCTAGGGATATTACATCTCTATATGTTCCCTCTCTATTTTTGTCCCTCCCTCTCCACCCCTCTCTCCCTCCCTCTTACCCCTATATCCCTTTATGAACTCTCTCATTCTCTCCTCTCTCTCCCCTATCTCTTTCCCTGGGTCTTGTACTCCCTCAATTTCTACCTCTCCCTCCCCTCTCTAGGTCTCTCCCTCCCTTTCTTCCCATCTCCATCTCTATTTCCCCCTCCCTCACCCTAATATCTCTATTCCTCTATGTCCACTCTCTTTTATTATCCCTTTATTATATAGGTCATCACCTTTCACTCTCACCCTCTCTCTCACCCATCTCTAGGTTTCTCCTTCCCTCACTCTCCATCTATCCACCTCTCCATCCATGTCTCTTTAACCACCTCTCTCAATCTCCCTTAATCTATCTCACCCCTCTCTCTCCCCATCTAGGTCTTTCACCTTTATATCTATCCCTTCTCTAGTTCTCTCCCTCCCTCTCCACCTCTTGTTACTACTTATCAAGTTGCCATTAGTTTTATGTCAAAGTTATATTATATACTCTAGTCGGTTATATATTCAATCAGTATGCACAGTCTAGTCGGTTACAAAAGAAAGTAAGTCTCAAAATGTAGTATACACCGAGCTGTCTACCGAGTATCATTTCATGTCTACCGAGTAGCAAAGATGACACACTGAGTTGATATACACTGAGTGAAACATGTTACCAGATTCATTGAACCTGGACATGCATATGAAAACGTGTTACAAGATCAAGGCACATCTAACCGTTATCACATTGGAAATTGCACTTAAAGATTGTGTATGATTTTGAGATCATCTAACCAATGAAATAATTTACATGGTTATTCATTCAATAAATCGTGTTTGTAAGATTGAAGCAATGAAAGGATCACTATCATAAGAGATCTATTTATATGACATGAGTTAATAATTAAAGGTATGTGTGCATGAGTGTAAGAAGATTGTTACAGAGACACAGAGGTCACCGAGAAGGTTTTCAAAGAATAATTGAAGAACAGAGTAAATAGAAGGGTATACCGAGTTACTATATGGGTTATCGAGGTATGCTATAAGCAAGGTAACTTATTCTGAGCACATAGAATCTTCTATAACATTCCAGATGTAAAGTTGCAGATATTTGTAATGATTTTATTGTAATATTGTAAAGTTGTAAGAAAAACCTTTAACAGGGTAAAAGACTCTAATCAAGTCTATAAATTGTAAAGCCTCTAACCAGGTGCAGCATTTAGTTTAAGTGTTGTTAAATCCTTTAGCAAGGTAGATCTAACAGATCTTGGTACTCCTAACAGGGTAAGCTATCAGAAATAGCTAAACATGTAGCTCTAACCGAGAACTCTTTATTATTGCAGTAGTGAAGTTGTGGGTGCCATCCCCACTGCAATTTTTCTCTCTAACCAAGAGTTTCTGCGTAACCAAAATATATGTGTTATGGAGTGAATCATGTATGATTGTTATCTATTTGTTTTAGCTTTATATTATGTTACTGCACTATTCGGTTTATGCATAACAGTAAAATTATTATTGAAGAAAAGTTTTGGAGTACTGATTTACCCCTCCCCTCTCAGTACATTAGCCTTCCATATTGGGCCTAACAATTGGTACCAGAGCCTGAATCTTGGAAAAGGGTTTAACTGCCTAAAGAGAAAGATCTTATCAATGGAAGGATATAAACAATCTCGGAGGATTGTGTATCTGCAAGAAGAGCTGGATCATGCTAATCAAGTGATTGCAGATATGCAAAGTCAAATGCAAAAATCTCTAAAAGTGACAAGAAGATTATCTGATGATTTGCAGGACTCTCAAGAGTTAGTGGAACAAATTGAGACATCATCTGAGAACAACATATCTGAAGAAACTGAAGAAATGATTGGAGTATTGAAAGAAAAGAACAAAGCACTGGCTGATCAATTGAAAGCAATGAAAAGAGAACATGAATATTTCAGCACACAAATGACTGAAAATCTTGATGCATTGAGGACAACTGAGGATAAAGTAAGAGATCTAGAAAGAGAGAAACAACAACTTGAAGTCTTAATATCTGATAAGAATGATGAAATCACAAGGTTGACTGGAATTCAACAAAATCTGTCAGATCAACTAGGTTATGCACATCATGAAGCAATTATGAAGAATGATGAGAATCAAGCATTGAAACTTGAAGTATCAAGGTTAACCAATGACCTTGAAACAGAGAAGAAATCCAAAGAAACACTGAAGAAGAGTTATGAAGCATAAAAAATGTTATATGAGCAACTGAATACAAGATGACCCAACAAAGATGCAGGACTCAACTACAAAGGAAAATACTCTACCGAGAAGGGAATTCAAACTATCGAGAGAGGAGAATCATCAAAGCAAGCTGGAATCAAGAAGAACATCAAAAGAAAGAAGCCTATTTGCAACTACTATGGAAATCAAGGTCACACTACCAACACGTCAAATCAAAAAAGGTAAGCAACCGAATGTCACTAAGTCCAAAGGTTATTGTTACAATTGCAATAAATATGGTCACACATCAAATCAATGTAGGACAAAGTCTATTAACAATTATCAGAAGGCAAAATTCAAAGGGTTTTGTAAAAACTGCAATAGATATGGACATAGTACCGAGAAGTGCTGCTTTAAGCAAAAGAACTATATGTGGTCTACACACCAAGCAAATGCTAGAGGTTACCGAACTCACACACATACTTATCGACAGTATTCTGCAGTACCATGGGATTACAATACAAGGATATGGTGTGAATGTTGTGGAAGATATGGACATATTAGTGCCAAATGTTTTATAAGGTTTTAGATGTACAACCAAAGATCATGGAGAAATCCTGGTATGGCATGTTTTCATTGTCACAAAGTTGGACACTTAGCTGAAGATTGCAGAGATCAACCTAGAAAAGACACTGAAGAAATAAAAGAAAAATTGAAGATGATTTGGAAAAGGAAGGAAATTGTGTCAAATAAAGAAAGCACCTTACCTACCGAGTTAGGTGCACCTATTCCAAATTAATCAGTAAAGGTATGAAGGGACTGCATTCTCTCAAGGTTAAATCTTAACAGTTCCTATTTTATTATGTACTTAATTCAAAATCTGCATAGTTAAGATGTATTAGTAAGTTTGAAATTCTATCAAAGTCTTTTGAAGCACTTTATAGGAAACCTGTCAAGTCAGTGAATACAAGAAGCCTGTCAAGTCGGTAAATAAAGGAAGTTTGGTTACTCGGTTAAAATGGAAAAAGGAGAATAAATCGGTTAAAGATGAACTGAGTGCATTTAATGTTTTTGACCTAACCTGCACAAAGCCCGATAAGGTGTATTGTGTACTTAAAAACATTTTCACGGTCATTTACACTTACCAAGTTTTCGAGAGAGCAGAGAAAAGTGAATCCAAGGCGATCAAAACCTCCTACAAAGAAAATTCAAGGTATCTACATCAATCTCAATGCATTGTTAAGCTGATTTACCAATCGTATCTAGTTGCCATTATCTACTAAGCATAAAGCATCAGTCGTTTGAAATCCTGAAACCCTAAGGATATTTTGTTAGCTTTTATCTAAAATCTTCAATGGCGCCTAAGATCCAAGATCCCATAGTTGTCAAGAATGTAGAGAAGCCTCACTAAAATACTCTTTGACTCCTAAAGTTGCATCTAAACCGGATGACAAAACCACCTTTTCACTCATCCCAGATGGAGTGTTGTTAGTCGAGGATGTGAGATTCTTCACCAAATGTCATGTTGAAGAACTCAATCATGTTGAAATCAGAGACACCTATGATGAGTTGTGTACCGATGGTAAATTGAACAGCAAGTATGAACACATCAAGATCAAGGGATTGACTGAAGCCCTAACCTATCCCCGTGTGTTCAAACCCTAGAGGGTCAAGTTTGTTCCAAGCAGAGTTCACAATGATTTCATGTGGCTAGAAGAGAAACCATTTAAGATTACTAAGGAAATCATTCATCTGATTACCGGTTATCCCATTTATTATCATGCCCGAGCCCAAAAGATGATATCATGGAAGGAATTGATCGGTTTAACCGGAGTAGAATCTGATTGCAGAGGATTGAAACTAAATAATGTCATAGATGAAGAATTAAAATTTTCCATTAGAGTAATGGGTTACTGTTTCTTCGAATCGGCAAGGGAAAACAGTGTTCCCTGTGCAGTGGTAGACCTGGCCAACAAAATTGTGAAAAAGGGAATGAAAATTGACCTATGTGAGGTGTTATTGAAGAACCTATTTGAAAATCTGAACACCATCAGGAAGCCAAAGAAAAACAACTCAGCTAATACTTTAAAGTTTGGATCATTACTGGTATGCATGTTTTTCTATTTTGAAAAATTCTTTCCATCAGTCGATAAAGTTGTTTGGGAACTACACCGACCAATCACCCATCAGATTAATGACTTCATTAAGAAGTTAGGAGATAATTTCAATAATATTATGGATGATTAATTTAGTAAATTTCAAGAGAAAAAGTATAACAGATATAGGATTCCACCCCATCTAGTAGAGAAATACCAAAATGATATATGTTTTGAAGTTGACACCGATTACTATTATGTGAATGTTGTGGAACCAAGAACTCAATCTTTGTCACCGATGGGGTACGAGATCAATTTTGAGATCACACAATAGCAAATTGATGCATTTCTTACATTACCAAGACATGCTACTGAGCTAAGGTATGAAACCTATGAGGAAGTAAAGGCAAAGGTAAAGATGAACATTGTAGTACCCAAAGCTACAAGAAAGGAAAAAAATATGATAAAGGCATTGTCAGAGAAATTTGGAGAAGACTCTTCCTCTACACCTATCAAAGGCACCATTGCCATTACCGAAGAGGAATCCGAAGCCCAAGAGGCAGCTATAACACTGAGCACTGAATTGCCTAAGGGAAAGGTGTTGAAGAGAAAGAAACATGACACATCAAAGGCCTCACCGACTCCACCGCCAAAGCGACCTAACACAAGAGCATCTACAGCCTCACCAAGTAAGAAAACAAAAAGTGTTACTGCTCCCAAGGTAACAAAGACATACAAGAAATCTACTTAGAGACTCATTTTGGCAAAAGAGTCTAGTGATACCGAATCAGAGGATGCAAGCAAATTCGAGATTGTCAAGAGCAAGAAGGTAGATATACATAATGTTGAAAACTTTTGTGCTAATATGAAAGAATATGGGGGATTTGGAGGATTTAGATATGTCAAGTATGAAACAACGAATAATGATGAGAAGAGACAAATTGAAGAAGTTGTCATCTGCACACTTCTAAAGTTTCGGTTAGCTCCATTGGAACTAGCTAAGTCACTTCCGAATGAACTGTATCTGCATATTGATAATAGGTGGAAGTATGCAATGGATTCAGAGAAACAAATCAGAGAGAGAAGTATGGTTCATCTCTTTCCTGACATGTTAGTAGCTGAAATAAAGGAACATCTGACAACCTACAACTCAAAGTTTCTTGTCAAACAAAGAGCCTTAAAACTGATGAATGGGCTATATATTGAAGTTGAAAATGAGATAAAAGCAAAGTGGCAGGAAATCTTTAAAGTCAAGGATGCCAGTGAGCAAGCTATAGTTGAATTTGTTGATGTCACCGAGCAAGGTCCTGATGCTACCGAACGAGACCTTGCTGACACCATTCAAATAGATGAAGATGTCATGGATACAGAGGCACCAGAACAA
The DNA here is from genome assembly GCF_030272615.1 of Cryptomeria japonica. Taxonomy (NCBI): domain Eukaryota; kingdom Viridiplantae; phylum Streptophyta; class Pinopsida; order Cupressales; family Cupressaceae; genus Cryptomeria; species Cryptomeria japonica. Next base: position 259,973,405 of record NC_081411.1, read on the forward strand.
GAAATGATAGAAGGAACTGCATATGCAAAACTTGTATCTAGTGAATTGGTCTTGGAACAAGTTTAGCCTTATCCACCGATCAAGCAACCTGTCTCAACCGAAACCCCTCATGACACGGATCAAGGTAGTGAAGGTCACAAGTCTACAGTAGGAGAAGGGACTACCCAAGAACAGACTTCTCAAGCACCTTCTAACACTGAGACTGTTGCAACTAAGACACCAAGTACCGAGACACCGAAGGACTTTACAGAGGCTAAAGGAACTGATCAAAGTGTTGCCTCTACCAAGCAACCTACCCAGGGTCATCAAGCCTCACAAAGCCCTTGTCTTAGTTCCATCGGTGAAAGGTAAAGAAAAGAAGATGAAAAAGCATAGTTTTAAAGTTGATTTGTCAAAACCAATAGTGTTGCCCAATGTAGACATAGCAAAATTAAAAGGGCAAGCACTCATTGATTTCGGTGAACTATGCAAAGCAAAGGTCGAACAAGAGAAGCAAATGGCCATTCAAAAGAAAAATAAAGTACTTCAGAAGGTAAAAGCACTCCTAATAGATACACTACCAGAAGCTACAGTATCATCTGATACAACCATCCACATTCAACTGGATGAACTCCTAACAAAGATAGAGACATCTGGCGTAGATGCATCGGAATATTTAAGCAAGCTAAAAGACAAAGAGCTCACTGCAAAAATGATAGAAGAGGTACAGAAAGCTATAGCTATTGGCAAAGTTAAACTTGTCAAATTTATTGCTGAGTTGACTCCTCAACTCAAGCACATTCTTTATTTAATTCAGAAACTCTACACATTTTCTTTATTCATTAAAGACATTAAGAATAAAATAGAGGCAATTGAGATAGAGATCACCGATCTCTCAAGCAAGTTGACCACAGAGCCAAATTCAGTTCAGAATTTTTACACAAAACTACAACAACTCATGGCTCAACAATTGGACCTAAGAAATGAAGAACACAAGATCAGGATGGACATAATGACACTTCAGACATTATTCCTTCCTCATCTTTCATCCGTCCAAGCACAGATCAACCGAGCCACCTCCTTATCTACTACACAAGAGGGAAGCACTCTAGATGGCTTATTATCATTATTGGCTGATATTCAAGCACATAATTCTTTAATGGATAGTGTAAAGAATACCCTCTCTATCACTCTCACCAAAGCCCGAACCAAGTACAAATCCATTTTTGACCAGTTACCACCCCCAAATGGTAATTAAGTTTTGATGTTTGTCAAAAAAGGGGGAGTAATATGATACAGTATTGGGGGCGTGTAGCATTCAAAGCATCAAAGTATAAACTCAAATAGGAGTATAGTATATAGGGGGAGTATACCGAGCACAACAAGAAGAGTATCCAAGTGCAGTACACCGAGTAGTAAACAGAATAGATCACCAAACATGCAAAATCGGAGTTTTGTACAGCATATAGATTATTGAGTTATAACTTTGAAAGTAGTTTTTGTCAAACATCTCAACTAATGTCAAAAGGGGAGATTGTTACTACTTATCAAGTTACCATTAGTTCTATGTCAAAGTTATACTATATACTCTAGTCGGTTATCTCTACCGTAATATTCAGTCGGTATGCATAGTCTAGTCGGTTATAGAAGAAAGTAAGTCTCAAAATGTAGTATACACCGAGCTGTCTACTGAGTATCATTTCATGTCCACCGAGCAGCAAAGATGACACATTGAGTTGATATACACCGAGTGAAATGTGTTACCAAATTCATTGAACCTGGACATGCATATGAAAACGTGTTACAAGATCAAGGCACATCTAACTGTTATCACATTGGAAATTGCACTTAAAGATTGTGTATGATTTTGAGGTCATCTAACCAATGAAATAATTTACATGGTTATTCATTCAATAAATCGTGTTTGTAAGATCGAAGCAATGAAAGGATCACTGTCATAAGAGATCTATTTACACGACATGAGTTAAGAATTAAAGGTGTGTGTGCATGAGTGTAAGAGGACTGTTACAGAGACACAGAGGTCACTGAGAAGGTTTTCAAAGAACAATCAAAGAACAAAGTAAATAGAAGGGTTTACCGAGTTTCTATATGGGTTACCGAGGTATGCTATAAGCAAGGTAACTTATTCTGAGCACATAGAATCTGCTATAACATTCCAAATGTAAAGTTGTAGATATTTGTAATGATTTTATTGTAATATTGTGAAGTTGTAAGAGAAACCTTTAACAGGGTAAAAGACTCTAATCAAGTCTATAAATTGTAAAGCCTCTAACTAGGTGCAACATTTAGTTTAAGTGTTGTTAAATCCTTTAGCAAGGTAGATCTAATAGATCTTGATACTCCTAACAGGGTAAGCTATTAGAAATAGCTAAACATGTAGCTCTAATCGGGCACTCTTTATTATTGCAGTAGTGAAGTTGTGGGTGCCATCCCTACTGCAGTTTTTCTCTCTAACCAAGAGTTTCTGCGTAACCAAAATATATGTGTTATGGATTGAATCATGTATGATTGTTATCTATTTGTTTTATCTTTATATTATGTTACTGCACTATTCAGTTTATGCATAACAATAAAGTTATTATTGAAGAAAAGTTTTGGAGTATTGATTCACCCCTCCCCTCTCAGTACATTAGCCTTCCATATTGGGCCTAACACCTCTCTCTCCCTCACCCCTTACCCCTCTAACCTTATGAACTTTATCATTCTCTTCTCTCTCTCTCCTCACATCTATTTATCTCTTCCTTCCATAACCACCCTTTTTCTCTCATTTTCTCTCTCCCTCCCCTCTCTAGATCTCTCTCTCTCCCTTTCTTCCCCTCCCCCTCTCTATCTCCCCCTCCCTCTTATCTCAATCTCTCTCTCACCCTCTCAGAATAGTCTTTCTTATTCTCTCTATGCATTTTCTTCATCATCACCTTTCCCTTCCACCCCTCTCTCTCCCCTCTCTATGGTTCTCCCTCACTCCCTCTCCATCAATGTCCCATTACCCACATCTCTCTATCCCCCTCTACCTATCTCATGTTGGTATTATGGATGTGTTGCATTGGTTTTGTCATTGATGTCAACACTTATCAACACTTATCCTTGTGGAGATCTTTGGATATGTTCACCGGCATGTTTAGTGACTTATGTACAGTCATCGGTATCTGGTTCACTGATAGGTTATATTGTTCATCGACACTGAGGATGATCTGTTATCATCTGGAGATTACCTAGTTATGTCAAAGACATTGTTTGGACACTTGGTTTTGTTGATTTGGTTATTGGTCTAATCTAGTTTGCATATTTGTTGTTACTAGAAAATAGGTCTAGGTTATGGACCGGCAAGCATTATCTATTCCAGATCAGCACGACACATTATGGAGATGTTTTATTGATTGCTTATTATTGTAAATGCATTAAGCTGACATAATTCATCGCATATTGATTCATTTATAATTGATTTTATTGTAATATCTTAGTGATCCGACCTACACATTTGGTCTTAGGTTTTGGTATATATGTAAGAACTCATTTGTAAGATTAAAGATAGAGAAGGATTGAGGAAAAAGGATTGTAGTAAGGTATATGTGAATATAACAAGAGCTATACACAGAGACATCATTTGAAGATTCAAGGAAGGTATGAAGAATTCAATCAGAGCTTTAACCGGTATTGAATCCAACATATGAAGATGCTATTTTGAGTAGTACATTATCATTGGATTTAACCATCCGATTGTAGTCAGTGTGACTCCCATTTTCTAATTGAGCAGCGATCTCTAAGGAGTTGGCCTTTCTACATGTGCAGACCCCATTTGTACACACATACTATCTGCATTAGTATCATCTGATTGTGGGTAAGGTTTCCCACTGTGGTTTTTCCCCTTACAGGGTTTTCACGTACAAATATTTATGTTATGTGTTGTGGATGTCATTTGTCTTTTGTTTCATGCATTAAACTTTATGGGTACTGTTATTAACTACTAAACTGTCTACCGACATTAAGTTTGGTTTACCAATATTATGCATTAAGTTTGGTTAAGTTATATTTGGATTGAAATTAATAGACAACTGATTCACCCCCCCCGCACTCTTAGCTGCCTCTGATAACTCAATGATGAACGGATAGTACTAACCTGGTACTGAGAGTGGGGGGTGAATCAGTGCAAACAAAAATACAATCCTAAACCGGTTTGACAGCAAACACTTCAAATGACTAGCAAGCAGTGACACCGGTTTGAAACAAAGTGCAACCGGTAAAGCTAAGAATGACTGAGTCAAGCATTAACTGGTTACTCACTTAGCTTTTCACTCAACTCAAGACTACACTACTATTTCACCCTTATGCATAAACATGTAATCTATGATCAAACCATAATAACAGCTAGTTCAACATATTTTATTGATAGGCATAAAACACAGAACCATCATATGCTTGACAGACAATAGGAAAGCATCACAAGATAAAAGCATCACACATGACATGCATATTTTTCACGTGGAAACCCAATTGGGAAAAACCATGGTGGGGATGAATACCCACAAGCTATTTTTGAACTCTTTAGAAGTCCGCTCTATTAGGAGCCTTGTCCGGTTAGAGACATTACAATAGGTTTTGCTAGGAACCGATCCTGTTAGGGATCACCCGGTTAAGGGATGGCTAGAATACCCAGTTAAGGGTTAAACCTTATTAAAGGTTACCTTGTTAGAGGATTTCAAGAACTCAATAGCTTAAGGATTTTGAACTCAATAGCTTTGAATTACCCTGTTAAAGGATTTACAGCAAGCCGATTAAGGCTACCCTGTTAAGGGATTTTTCAACTATTGAAGTGGTTAGAAATCAATAGGTATTACAATGAGCTGGTAACAACACTCAATGCCAATGCAGATCTGCTTAAGCTCCTCTTCACCTTCTGCACTTACACTCTGCAAGTATCACTTATCTCCTTTTGGTCTGGCAAGAATCACATATCCCTTCTCTTGGATACACACACAACTTTTGCCAACAACCTCAGAAAGAGACACAACATCGACATTATAGGAAAATAGATAGGTCGGTAGCATAAACCCTAAACCCTAAACCTGTTAGGTTAAGGAATTCAAACGGTTCAATCCTAACCATTGAGCACACTATATTAAATGCAACAGTTCTTGATCCAATCTCAAGACATTCTCCATTGTCCATTTCCACCAATTTTATGGCGATCGATAACCCATCACACGTTATCACTAGTTTATAGACTTCTCACATTCTCGAGGTAGATAGGAACAATCTCCTTCATGCAAGATCCTTCATGCGCACAAGGCTTATGTGGAAACATAATCTGTTCTTTGTTATCATGCTAACTCATCACACAAAGTCACCGGTTGAGCCACATAGGCTTGAAGTACTTCAACCAAAAACCCTAAAGTTGAGACTACCAACCGATAGTCATACAATACTTCCATGTGTCGGTTCCCATAACCATATGTCGGTTCACTTTGAACAAGCACACCGCTTCACTTTGGCACAAATGCTAGTTCATAGTGTTATACCAGTTCTCTCATATGTCAGTTCTCACCTCTTCAACATGTTGACATCAATGACAACATATAATGTCATTATGTCCTCATACCGGTTCACATAATGCCAACAGCCTCTGGGTCCTAACAATTGGTATCAGAGCTAAGTTCTCTTTTTGCAGAAGTTTAATAGCTTGAGGAGATTCTATGGCAACTAAATATTTCAAGAAGGATAGTCTGAAGCTTGATGGAACTAACTATGGTATATGGAAGATCAGAATGGAGACACATCTGAATTGCATTAGAAAAGACATATGGGATGTTACAAAGATTGGCTATATTGGTCCTACTTAGAGTCAACCTAATCCACCAACCTTAGCTAAAGATCAGGAGAATGATTGCAAAGCAAGAGAAGAACTTTTGAGTGCATTGTCAAATCAACAAATCATGGGATTATCAGATCGATCTACTGCTAAAGCTATTTGGGATAAATTGGAAACATTGAATGAAGGTGATACCACTGTCAAAATTGCAAAACTAGAATGCTTTCGGGTCAGGTATGAAAATATGAAAATGGAAGAAGATGAAAGGATTTCTGCTTTTATGGAAAGAGTTAATGAAATTGTTTTGGGTACACAATGTTGTGGAGGATCCTTAAGTGAAGATGAAATTGTTTCTAAAGTTTTAAGAGCATTGCCACTGGCATACAAAATGAAAGTAACTGCTATTAATGAATTCAAAACAATGCCTAATGCATTAGTATCTAGAGATACTTTGTTTGGAAAACTTTCAGCCTTTGAACTTGAGGAATTTGGTCCTATTGCTACAATTAAGACAGATTTGGCTTTCAAAGCTTCATCATCTGCAAAATCATCATCATCTAAAAAATCTGATTGGAAAGAACTCTATGCTAGAGAACTTGAAGAAATCAAAAGAGAGAATGAAGTACTTGAAGAGCTTGAAGCACTATTTGCAAGGAAAATGCCTAAAGGTCCATTTGGAAGTAAGTATGAAGGTGAAGCACCATTTAAATGTTTTAACTACAATAAAATTGGTCATATGGCATCTAGGTGTCTTGATAGACATGCAAGATTGAAAGAAGAAGCTAAAAGAACATATAAGCCTAACCCTGAATATCAGAGATACATATTTAAGAAGAATAGAGACAAATCATGTTACTATGCTGATGAAGGAGTTACTGATGATTCTGATGAAGAACCAGCAAAAAATGGATGGGCTTTTGTTGCAATAATAGAAGATCAACCGAAACCTACTATTCAACCGGTAGAACAAGCCCTCACAGCTAAAATTGAAGATAAGGATGAATGGGTCATTGATTCTGGATGTTCGCATCATATGACTAGTGATAAGAGTAAATTCTTGACCTTTCAGAAATACAATGGAGGTCTAGTAAGATTTGGAGATGACAAAGCTTGTTTGATCAGAGGAAAAGGCACTATATCTTTTGATGGTAAGCACAATACTAATAATGTTTACTATGTTGAAGGCTTGAAGCATAATCTTTTGAGTGTTGGTCAATTATTTGAAAAGGGATTTCAATTACAATTCAAGAATGGTAAATGCAAAATCATGAATAGAACTGGTTTGAAAATTGCAACCGGTAATCAGACTAGAGGTAATATATTTCATTTGAATAACAATGAGAAGACATGCTTGATTGCACATATTGATGAAAGTTGGTTATGGCATAAGAGACTTTGTCATGTAAATTTTGATTGCATTGTGAAAATTAGTACAACTAAGGCAGTAAGGGATTTACCTAAGATTGTTAAACCTCACAATCCGGTATGTAAGGAATGTCAATTTGGAAAGCAAGTTAGAGCAACTTTTAAGAGTATTCCAGAAAAATCCAATAATGTTCTTGACTTAATTCATACTGATTTATGTGGTCCAGCAAGAACTAGAAGTTTACAAGGAGATAGATATTTTATGCTAATCATTGAGAATGTGTTGGGTTACTTTTCTCAGGGAGAAATCAGAAGCTTTTGGGAAATTCAAACTATTCAAGGTCATGGTAGAGAATGAAACCGGTAAGAAAATAAAATGTTTGAGATCAGATCAAGGAGGTGAATTCACATCCAGGGAATTTAATACATTCTGTGAAGTGAATGGAATCAGAAGAAAATTATCAGCACCTTGGACACCCCAGCAAAGTGGAGTTGTGGAAAGGAAGAATAGAACTATTTTGGATGCAGCTAGAAGCATGATATTAGAAGCAAACCTACCTCGTGTATTGGAGAGAAGCAGTGAATACAACTGTTTATACATTCAACAGAGCTCACATCAAAGGTGAAACCAGTAAGACCCCTCATGAACTATGGTTTGGTAATACTCCTACTCTTAAATATTTCAAAATATTTGGAAGCAAATGTTATATTAGGAGAGATGATTATATTGGCAAATTTGATCCTAGAAGTGATGAAGGAATATTTCTTGGTTATTCATCTAAGAGAAAGGCATATAGATGTTTTAACAAGAGATTGCAGAAAATCAATGAAAGTACAATTGTGAAGATTGATGAACAGTTTAGAAGGTCTAAAGACTCTGAACCGGTAGTTGAGATAATCACAAATGAATCTACAATGAGTACACCGGTACAAAATGTTGATCCAGTCACACTGGCATCATTTGAGAATTCCACAGTGACTGAAGAACAACAACAAGTGAATACACCCAGGTATGTAAGATTGAACCACTCTGAAAGTCAAATAATTGGGAATAAGTATCAAGGTGTTATGACTAGAGGAAGACTGGCAAATGAAGAGGTATGTCTAATTTCTCAAATTGAACCAGAAACTATTAATGAGGCATGTGAAGATAAACATTGGATTAAGGCTATGGAAGATGAATTGGAACAAATTGAAAATAATAACACATGGACATTGGTTCCCCGACCTAAAAACAAAAATGTAATTGGAACTAAAAGGGTATTTAGAACTAAACTTAATGAAGATGGTAAGGCAATCATAAACAAAGCAAGATTAGTGTGTAAGGGATATTCACAGAAAGAAGGAATTGATTACAATGAAACCTTTGCACCGGTAGCTAGAATTGAGGTAGTCAGATTATTCTTAGCTTTTGCAACACACAAGAACTATAAAGTATATCAAATGGATGTTAAATGTGCATTTCTGAATGGTGATCTTGAAGAGGAAGTTTACATTAAACAACCTGATGGATTTTCTTTGACAGATGACAAAGATATGGTTTGCGGGTTAAGGAAAGCTTTATATGGATTGAAGCAAGCTCCTAGAGCTTGGTATGCTAGATTGGACAAATATCTTCTGAAGCTTGGTTACACTAAAGGTAATGCTAACAAAAACTTATACTACAAAGTGACTAATGATGACATCATGGTTATTGAAATTTTTGTTGATGATATTATTTTTGGAGGAGAAGATGGATTGTGTAAAGACTTTTCTAATAAGATGCAAGAAGAATTTTAAATGTCTATGATTGGAGAGATAAAATTATTTTTAGGATTACAAATTTCACAGACTAATAAAGGTATATTCATAAATCAATCAAAGTACTTGAAGGAATTACTTAAGAAATTTGGCATAGAAAACTCTAAACCGGTAAGCACACCTATGACTACATCAGATAAACTATTATTGAAGGATGAATCAACACCTGTTAATCTAACAAGATACAAGTCTATGATAGGAGGTTTACTATATTTGACACAAATAAGACCTAATATTATGAATGCGGTATGTATTGTTTCAAGATTTCAGAGTAATCCTAAGGAAAATCATGAATCAGTAGTGAATAGGATTTTCCGGTACCTACAAGGCACAACAAATCTTGGTTTATGGTATCCTAAAGATGAAAATTTTGATTTATGTGCATACACAGATGCAAATTGGGTAGGAGATGTAGATGACATAAAATGAACCACCGACAAAGCATTTTTTCTTGGCAGTAGATTAATTTCATGGTTAAGCAAGAAACAAAGTTGTACATCACTATCAACAATAAAATCAGAATATGTTGCAGCAACAACTAATTGTACTCAGGTATTATGGATTAAACAAATGTTGAAGGACATAAAGGTAAAATGCAAAGAACCTATAATCATTTACTGTGATAATATGGTAGCAATTGATATATCAAAGAATCCGGTATTTCACTCTAAAACTAAATATGTTTCTATCAAATTCAAGTTTCTGAAAGAGAATGTTGAAGCAAAAGAAGTGAAATTGGTTTATGTGAATACTAAAGAGCAGATTGCAGATATCTTTACTAAGCCTTTGCCCAAGGAAACTTTTGAATATCTAAGAGAGTAGCTTAGAGTTATACCCTCACCAGTATAAACTTAGGCAGTTGGAGCATGGCATCAGATTGACAAAATTAACAGAGAAATCTTTTTCTGGCCTTTGATGAAGGAGAGCTACTTCTCAGGGGGAGTAGATTGAATAAATTTGGTTATAGAAATTGGTATTTGTAATAAGTTATATGAACTGATTGTATTTGGTTTTGTATTACTTTGGCATATGATGTCAAAGGGGGAGAGATATCTATGGAAAAACACATTATCTTTTGGGGAGAGATTATTCATTAGGGGAGAGATTGTTACTCTCTATATTTGTATTTTGATTTCTGGTTAATGATCTCTTTGGGAGATTGTTGGTTTTTGGTTTTTGGCATTTCTACTTTGGCACTTAGATGGTTTTTCCATCTTGTGTTGCCATCAATGCCAAAGGGGGAGATTGTTGGTATTATGGATGTGTTGCATTGGTTTTGTCATTAATGTCAACACTTATCAGCAATTATCCTTGTGGAGATCTTTGGTTATGTTCATCGACATGTTCAGTGACTTATGCACAGTCACCGGTATCTGGTTCACCAACAGGTTATATTGTTCATCGGCACTAGGGATGATCTGTTATCATCTGGAGATTACTTGGTTATGTCGAAGAAATTGTTTGGACACTTGGTTTTGGTGATTTGGTTATTGGTCTAATCGAGTTTGCATATTTGTTGTTACCAGCAAATAGGTCTAAGTTATGGACCGACAAGCATTATCTATTTCAGATCAGCACGACACTTTATGGAGATGTTTTATTGATTTCTTATTATTGTAAATGCATTGAGCCGACATCATGCATCGCATATTGATTCATTTGTAATTGATTTTATTGTAATATCTTAGTGAGACGACCTACACATTTGGTCTTAGGTTTTGGTATATATGTAAGATCTTATTTGTAAGATTAAAGATAGAGAAGGATTGAGGAAAAAGGATTGTAGTAAGGTATATGTGAATATAAGCAGAGCTATACACGCATACATCATTTGAAGATTCAAGGAAGGTATGAAGAAGTCAATCAGAGCTTAACCGGTACTGAATCTAGCATATGAAGATGCTATTTTGAGCAGTAGATTATCATTGGATTTAACCATCCAATTTTAGTCAGTGTGCCTCCCATTTTGTGATTGAGTAGTGAGCTCTAGGCAGTTGGCCTTTCTGCATGTGCAGACCCCATTTGTACACACATACTATCTGTAGTAGTATCATCTGATTGTGGGTAAGGTTTCCCACCATGGTTTTTCCCCTTACAAGGTTTCCACGTACAAATATCTGTGTTATGTGTTGTGGATGTTATTTATCTTTTGTTTCATGCATTAAACTTTACCGATACTGTTATTAACTGCTAAACTATCTACCGGCATTAAGTTTGGTTTATCAGTATTATGCATTAAGTTTGGTTAAGTTATATTTGGGATGAAGTTAATAGACAACTGATTCACCCCCCCTCTCAGTTGCCTCCAGGTCCTAACATCTCACTCTAGAGGCTCTCTTCCCATCTAGGTGTCTTAATTCTCTCTCCCCCTCTTGGTCTCTCACCTCTCTATCTATCCCCTCTCTAGTTCCCTCCTCTCTCCATATCTCTCTTTCCCCCTTACCCCTTTCCCTTTATGAACTCTCTCTCTCTCTCTCCAAGTTTCTTCCTCCCTCCCTCTCCATCTAGGTTTCATTACCCACTTACTCCCTCTATCGAATTCATCCCTCTCTCCCCATCTAGGTCTCTCCCTTCTCTCTCCCTCTCTAGGGCTCTCACATCTCTATATTTTCCCTCTCTATTTCTCTCCCTCCCTCTCCACCCCTCTCTCCCTCCCTCTTACCCCTCTCTCTTTATGAACTCTCTCATTATCTCCTCTCTCTCCCCTATATTCTTCCCTGGGTCTTGCACTCTCTCAGTTTCTACCTCTCCCTCCCTTCTCTAGGTCTCTCCCTCCCTTTCTTCCCATCTCTATCTCTATTTCCCCCTCACTCACCCCAATATCTCTCTTCCTCTTAGTCCACTACTTTTTATTATCCCTTTATTATCTAGGTCATCACCTTTCACTCTCACCCTCTCTCTCACCTATCTCTAGGTTTCTCCTTCCCTCACTCTCCATCTATCCACCTCTCCATCCATGTCTCTTTAACCACCTCTCTCAATCTCCCTTAATCTATCTCACCCCTCTCTCTCCCCATCTAGGTCTTTCACCTTTATGTCTATCCCTTCTCTAGTTCTCTCCCTCCCTCTCCACCTCTCTCTCCCTCACTCCTTACCCCTCTAACCTTATGAACTTTCTCAATCTCTTCTCTCTCTCCCCTCACATCTATTTATCTCCTCCTTCCATAACCATCATTTTTCTCTCATCTTCTCTCTCTGTCCCCTCTCTCTCTCCCTTTCTTACCCTCCCCCTCTTTATCTCCCCCTCCCTCTTATCTCAATCTCTCTCTCACCCTCTAAGACTAGTCTCTCATATTCTCTCTCTGTATTTTCTATAGCATCACCTTTCCCTTCCACCCCTCTCTCTCCCCTCTCCATGGTTCTCCCTCACTCCCTCTCCATCAATGTCCCATTACCCACATCTCTATATCCCCCTCTATCTATCTCACTCTAGAGGCTCTCTTCCTCTCAATTCTCTCTCCCCCTCTTGGTCTCTTCTCTCTTTCCCCCTTACCCCTTTATGAAATCTCTATCTCTCTCTGTCTGTCTGTCTATCTATCTGTCTCTCTCTCTCTCCAAGTTTCTTCCTCCCTCCCTTTCCATCTAGGTCAAATTACCCAATTACTTCCTTTATCTATTTCATCCCTCTCTCCCCATCTAGGTCTCTCCCTTCTCTCTCCTCTCTAGGGATCTCACCTCTCTATATGTTCCCTCTCTATTTCTCTCCCTCCCTCTCCACCCCTCTATCCCTCCCCCTTACCCCTCTCCCTTTATGAACTCTTTCATTCTCTTCTCCCTCTCCCCTATCTCCTTTCCTAGGTCTCTCACCCTCTCCATTTCTACCTCTCCCTCCCCTCTCTATGTCTCTCCCTCACTTTCTTCCCATATCCATCTCTAATTCCCCCTCCCTCATCCTGATATCCCTCTTCCTCTTAGTCCACTCTCTTTTATTATCTCTTTATTGTCTAGGTCATCACCTTTCCCTCCCACCCTCTCTCTGATCCATCTCTAGGTTTCTCCTTCCCTCACTATCCATATATCCACCTCTACATCCATGTCTCTTTAATCACCTCTCTCAATCTCCCTTAATCTATCTCACTCCTCTCTCTACCCATCTAGGTCTTTCACCTTTCTATCGATCCCTTTTCTAGTTCTCTCCCTCCCTCTCCACCTCTCTCTCCCTCACCCCTTATCCCTCTACCCTTATGAACTCTCGCATTCACTTCTTTGTCTCCCCTCACATCTATTTATCTCCTCCTTCCATAGACCCCCTTTTTCTCTCCTCTTCTCTCTCTCCCTCCCCTCTCTAGATCTCTCTCCCCCTTTCTTCCCCTCCCCCTGTCTATCTCCCCCTCCCTCTTATCTCCATCTCTCTCTCACCCGCTTAGTCTAGTCTCTCTTATTCTCTCTATGTATTGTCTATAACATCACCTTTCCCTTCCACCCCTCTCTCTCCCTTCTATATGGTTCTCCCCCACTCCCTCTCCATCAATATCCCATTTTCCACATCTCTCTACCCCCCTATGTCTATCTCACTCTAGAGGCTCTCTCCCCATCTAGGTTTCTCACTTCTCTCTCGCCCTATTAATCTCTCACCTCTCTATCTATCCCCTCTCTAGTTCTCTCCTTCCCTCTCCATATCTCTCTTTTCCCCCTTACCTCTCTCTCTCTCTCTCTCTCTCTCTCTCTCTCTCTCTCCTATGACTTCTCTAGCTCATCCTTCATGAGGTCTCTCATTCCATCCATGTCTACCTCTCTCTACATATCTTCTTATTCCTCTCTGTATTTGTTCTATTATCTCCTCTTCTCTCTCCCTCCCCTCTCTAGGTATTTACCTCCCATTCTTCCTCTTCCCCTCTTAATATCCTCCTCCCTCCTTTCCCCATTATCTCTCTCTCTCCCTCCTCCACTCTCTCTTATACTCTTTTGAGCATGGGTTTGAGGAGAAAATATGGCTACCTTTGATCATCAGTGTGGGTCTAAGGAGAAAAAGCATGCATGTTGTGAAAGAAAATAGTAGAAATGAGGGCAACTTTGCACTTTTTTATAACTTTTCTAAAGTGCGCTATCCACATAGCTCACTAGAAAATTGGTTTAAATTGACCAAGCTTAAGGTTTGGTAATTCTAAACCTAAACATGAACATCATATTTGGCTATCGTTTCATGCTCCAATGGGGGCCAAAATATAAAATGACAACTTTTTGGTTCCCCATTTTTATGCGCTTGCCCTAGTAGTCGAATAGAAAAATAAAAATTTAAACTTAAGGGAGAATATCACTTAGTCATATTCTCTTTATGAGATATCTAATTAACCCTATTGTCAAAAAAAATTATAGATAAATTAATGAGTATTACCCAATTAAGATGTTTTGCATAGAACATTCAATTGTCATTCATTAAATAATTTTTCTCACAAGATTTTTAAAATAATTCACCAATCAATTAGGATGTGGATATTTTTTTATACTTCAATTAAGTTAATTATTTGTATAATTTAGAAATTACTTGAGAAAATAGAATTGTCTCTAATTGTGATTAAATTCTTCGAGTGATAAAAATTAGTTAGGGAAATATTGATTGCATTTAAAGGTTCATTTCCTAGTCAAAATTAGTTATTATATTTTAAAATTAAGTTAGATAAATTGGGTTAAACATTTGCTAATGTAACTAGTTAAATTAGGGAAATTGATTTAATTAAACATTTATTTTATTTGTTTAAATACAAATTAGAACCCTTCATCAATATAATAAACTAAATGCAAGGGAAGAAGGGTTGTCTAAAGTTGTCTCATTAAACATTGAATAGTAAAGATTAAATAAGTAACATATGTTTCCTTTGAACTGCCATTATTTTCTTGTAATCAACTTTGATCAATAAGAAAAAAAGTAGTATGGAAAAATGAGAAGACTAAATGTTAGAGGAGAAATTAAATGTATTCCTTAGAAGTTTAATGTAGATGAATGATATATCTTTGTGCACAATTTAGTTTAGCTTTTTAAGCCAAACGTTTATTTTGTATTGCAATTAAGTTGAATACTCTACTGAAGTTGAGGGATTGAGTCTCATCTTGGAGGCTTAACCTCCTTCATTCCATGTATAAACCTTAAAAGGATTGATCTTGGGATGGATGTCCCTTGAGGTGTCTTGCACAAGACACTACACCCTAACTAGGCCAACCTCCATTGTAAGGTGAGGAGAATCATGGGTTTTGCCACACCCGAACACATTTCTTCCACTTCCTTGCCTTTGAAGTGACATGCTTGAAATGATATTGCACATGCAACACCATTAAGCTCACACAATAGATAAAA
Source organism: Cryptomeria japonica (assembly GCF_030272615.1). Lineage (NCBI taxonomy): Eukaryota > Viridiplantae > Streptophyta > Pinopsida > Cupressales > Cupressaceae > Cryptomeria > Cryptomeria japonica. Next base: position 259,988,668 of record NC_081411.1, read on the forward strand.
TTTTTATGTGTTTAAATAAATGAATTATGTCTTCCATACGTTAAAATGTGGACATGACATAAACTCTACTGCAAGTGCTATTCTTTTTAATGGTCCAAATCCAAATGTTCTTAAGAATATTCCTTGTAATTGTTTAGGTTATTGAAATGATTTAGGATGTTCCAAGACATTCAATTAAAGTTCAAATGAATGTCTTGAAATATTAAAATATAATGTTTAGTTACATAATTGTAGACTAAGTTAGCTCTTAACAACTGATGTGAACATATGAGAGTTGACAATTTGAGTTTTAAAAGCTTAAACTTTGGGTTAGATCTATGTCATTCGGGATCACTCCTTCATATCACAGATATAATTCAATATAAAGAAGCACACAATTTGAAATTGAATTAGATGTAAAAAATCATGATTGATGATGAAACAACTGTCTACTTATATGTTAAAAGAAGAGAACAAAATCAAATATGTATAAATGTGTTGAAGCAAAAAGGAATAAAATAAATACAAATTGAAAAAAATTTAAAAAATTAACACAATATATCACATATCACTATATAGTATTAAAATATTTTCTCAAAATAAATTCATAATGAAATGAAAATAATAAATAAATATATGAATTTCACCCTTACAAATTTATTTAATTAAGATATTTATCTTAAAAACATACAAAAATACATAAAAACTTTATTTCTTTAAAATTACTTGTCTTTAAATATATATCAAATATATTTATATTTTATTTTTTATATACACATAAAAACATAAGATATCTTACTCTCAAACATTATAATCTACAAATCTTTTTAGAACCTCCAATGCACATTTTTTTTTTTGATTGATAACCAGGTTAGATTTATATTGCTTAAAAAGGAAAGTATACATGCTTAAAGTTGATCATCAGCGATCCACAAAATGGGGTCTAGCCCCTACAAAACCAAAAGAACTCGAGACTGACACCACACCTACATAGCCTACCATTCCATATGCAATCCTTACAACAAATCCTCCCCACCCAAACCCGACAACCCCCATGAGACCATCCTACCGAAACCAACCAAGGGCCTTCTCTCTAGAGAAATTAGGAATGCCTTGACTAGGACCTGCCTCAGGTATCTCCACCCCTCCACCTGTCAAGGTTCCCAGCCTGCCACCTCAAAGCAAACTGCAATCCACCACCTTCGCACTCTTCCGCAAGATTTTGTGATGCACTAGTGGCCGCCCATCTTCATTTATTGGAGCCTGCGACTTCATCGGGGTCTGCTTGTCATGCATCTTCTCTCTTTCCGCTGGTCCCAATTCCCGTGCAAACTTCATGACATCCCTCCACCCATTTCTTGCATCTTCCATTTGAGCATCCATAGAACAAGAAGCCGACCACACCACCAACGGCTGCATAGCTCCCATTTCCTCACCAAGATGCCGCCACGACCCTTGCACCACTCTCAGACCCTTGCCAATCTCCACACAAGCTACCACCTTCACCAAACCACCCGACCATTTAGGTCTCAACACAAGGGATGTCACCCGCAACACCACATCTATCGAATCTCCCACCATCAAAGCCAACACCACAAACAAGGACGAGATATCTAGGTTTGTTCGCGGGTGACAGTCAGAGTCCAAAATTTTTTCCCCAAACATTAGGTGCACAACCCTCCAAAAAACTTCCTCATCTACCCTGAAAATGTTCAACAGTTAATTGCTTGAAATTGAACCACGAAATGCAGGCATTTGGCCATCTGTAGACAACGAGAAGTTGGCTTCCATCCTTCCCCACACTCGCATCTGAAACCTGCACTCACGAAGCCTAAATCGTCCACTACGAAATGCCAAAACACAAAGAGATGAGGCCCTATAATAACCAAAGCCACTCCAAGAAATAATTACTTCACACGCTTCACCTCAAACCATGCATCATCAGCTGAACATACCTTCAAACACTGACATCATCACACCTGTGCCGCCATTACAACTTGCAACCAGAACAAAGATCACTAACCACGTGATTCATCACTTCCCCTCCATCATGTGAATCAAAAACAAATCACTCAAAACTCATCACCATGTCTCGGATTCTCCTTTCGCTTCCTAAGCACTATCAACCAAACTCTAGAGGACACACATTCCTTAGGTCCTCAAATAAATTAAAATGGTCAGCCAAAGAACTATTTGCACCAACATTCAAAAGCTCATCAACCTCAACGTTCGCTTCCCTAAGAACATGCGATACCTTAAAATCATCAAACCCACTCAGAAGGTAATTCATCCTTCTGATGTGTTTGTCTAGGTGCCAGGCCTCCATCCGTCCCCTAGCAATACCATTCAACACTATCTGGGAATCCCCCTCAAGATGGAGTTTTTTCACCTCCAATTTCTAAGCCAAAAGAATGGCTTCAATTGCCGCCTGACACTCAGCTTCATTGTTCGTACCATCCATCAGTCTCTTAGCTCCAAGGAAAAGAATACTTCCACTCTCATCATGGGATATGACCCCTGCCCCGGAGATCCTGGGATTCCCCCTTGAAGCCCCGTCAAAGTTGATCTTGGTCCAACCCTTATCTGTCGGAACCCACTCCTGACTTTTATCGCCCTTCCTAGGAGGATTAGCCCTCAAAAGCCTATTAATAGGCCTGAATTTAATCAAAGACCATCTCATCAGGATACCAACATCAAATTGAGTGAAAGGGGTCTTTGCCATGTTAACCTGGGAAGCAACATTAGAGACTAGTTCCAAAATTGCCCTCTCCAACTTTATCAGAAAGCGTTCCATTGGTTCCGATTTATCCTCAAAAAGTCTTCGATTCCGTTCTTTCCAGACTTCCCACATAACAGTTGAAGGCATTACCTTCCAAATTGTAGCAAAGGTTGAAGACTTATGCAAAGCTGACCACGAGTCCAACCACTCACGCAATTTCCCTACCAACGGCCCCTTCCGACTTAGCCTCTGCAACACAAAATGCTAGGCTTCTTGGGCAAAATCGCAATTTAGCAAAAGATGATCCACATCTTCCTCCTCCATCTTACAAAGCATGCAACGGAAGGGGCCCACAAACCCCATTCTTTTGAGTCTATCTCCAATCAAAATCCGATTGTTGCCTACCAACCAAGAGAAAGCACCTGCTTTCGGCAGACAAGAGTTGTTCCAACAAACCTTAGCCTCCCAATCCACCTTCCTGCCTTCTGCCTCCAACAAGGTGTACACCAACTTAACAAAATAACTACCACTCTTTGCACCACACCATATTGTTTCATCTTCCTCCCTAGAACACGTCACCTCTCTGCTAGCTAGGATATTCCTCATCAACCTTTCATTAGCCTCCTCCAAGTCCAGATCACGAGGATCCTTCCAAGTCATTTGTTGTCCCAGTTCAAGAGAGTCTTCTACCCCAATGTTGGATGGTCTTTTGGATAATCTGTTGGGGGGCCTTGATATCCAAAGATGGGCAACCGTCCCAAGAATCCTGCCAAAAACTCGCCTTACGACCATCTCCGATCCGCCAAGTCAGATGATTAGTAATCAAGCTCCTAGAATTCACCAAAAAATTCCAAAGAGCAAATCCTCTCAGGGGGTTTTCAACCATGAGAATCCTTTCCCTATCACCATTATCCAAATACTTAGCTTGAAGAATGCGAACCCATCTCTGCTCCGGCTTGCTGTACATATGCCACACTAACTTTGCCCCCATAGCTTCATTAATTAACTTCCAGTCGCGGAGCCCTACACCTCCTCCCCCTTTGGGTTTACCTCCAATGCACATTTTACCCTAATTATTAATTACCAGAAAAGATTAATAATTAGGGTAAAATGTGCATTGGAGGTTCTAAAAAGATTTGTAGATTATAATGTTTGAGAGTAAGATATCTTATGTTTTTATGTGTATATAAAAATTAAAATAAAAATATATTTGATATATATTTAAAAATAAGTAATTTTAAAGAAATAAAGTTTTTATGTATTTTTGTATGTTATTAAGATAAATATCTTAATTAAATAAATTTGTAAGGGCGAAATTCATATATTTATTTATTATTTTCATTTCATTATGAAATTATTTTGAGAAAATATTTTAATACTATATAGTGATATGTGATATATTGTGTTAATTTTTTTTATTTTTTTTCAATTTGTATTTATTTTATTCATTTCGCTTGAACACATTTATACATATTTTATTTTGTTCTTTTTTTAACATATTTATACATATAAATTATTTTTTATTTTCAATGAATTAATAAATACGATTAAATGTGCATTTATGAGGCTGGATGGACAGTAGTCAAGGGAGTCAATGCCAGCAGATCAATGTAACAAAAAATGCCATGCAGTCTCCAAAAAAAAAATCTCAGGGGAAAACTACAATAAATAAATAAATGCATAAAAATCTTTTCCTTTTTGAAAGAAAATTCCCCAAATAAGCTCAATAACTGTTGTACGAATCAGTTTACATGAACTCCAAACCCCCTGGAAGGAAACTATGCCCTACATTGTCCGGTTATTTGAACCTGGTCCAAAAGTCGTGTGTAGGTGAATAAAACTTTGATTGCCTTCCCATAAGACGAGGAATCGCCCGGACCAAAAATGATCGAGAATAGGAAACGTATTCTTTAGGTATGTCGGTAACAATTACTTTACTCCAGTTGTCGACTGTATTGTGTAATTTAGGGACAAAGAAAGCGAAGATTTTGGCTGTCCGGAGGAAACCTTATTTGGGTCCACACCACCAGCCCGATTATGGTGGCATATAGGCATTCTGTTGTAGTTCGTGTAAGTACTTTTTGTTGAGGAATTTGTTTTGATTTTAGGAAAACAAATTGCCCCTGAATGTCTTCTTTGAAATTCTTGAAAGTTCTTGTACGGGATGCGGGTTGGAGATTTTGATTTCCCTGTGTTTTCGTATTAAACTAGAATGGGTAGGTTAATGCTGGATTCAGCGGTGTGATCGATTTGTATTATTTTGGCGTGTTTGTTGAAAGAACTGTTTTGGCCTAGCACAAAAATTGGATGTAATTTTAAAATTTTTTGAGGAGGGTTTTTAGTTTCTTTGGGCAGATTCAACGAACTGAGCAGTAAGTTATTTTCTTTTTCTCAAAGGTGTAAAATTGCATTGGCAATGCCTTATTTTCTTTCAAAACATTAGTTCTCGCGTGTCCATGAATGTTGCTTAATGGGGATTGGCAATTTCGAATTCACCATTGAGCATAATCATGAGGCTGATACCTACCCATACAAAATTTGAACAAAATTTAAGCTTAATAGCAAACATTTCTCTAGGCTTCCATAAACCTGTTTGCATACAATATGGGTGTCAGGCTTGGTGACTGACTTAAAGCCCTACTCTTACCTTTACGGGAAAGGGTCCATATTTGAGCGCATTCCAAAACATGACATATAATTCATAGATTTGAAAAGCATTATCTTTCACAGTTTAGCCTATTAGTTGTGACTTCTACGTTTTAAGTACTGAACGTTATTACTAAAAATGGAAAGAAATGTTCTCATCATTCCAAAAATCAACAATCCTGTGATGTCACATGAATGCGCGAACCTGACTTAAAGTACAACTATGTCTTTATACACCTCAACAAAGACATACTAATATGATATTATAGTTGATGATATAGACCTGAAACCTTAGGTCCAAGCAGTGAACTTGCCAAGTAAACTGTTATCAAAATTTGAATAGTCTGAAATGCCCATCTAAAATTTGAATAGTTTGAAATGCCCATCTGTGATTTTGAGAGGCATGAAGGTAGGGGTTGTGAACTAGTGGGTCCTTTCCCATATGTATTAAATCTGATCTGAATTGGATTCAAAGATGATACTTTTGATTTATATTGGAATAAGCAAAATATAAAAGAATAACAGTTACAGCATACAGCAGCAAAATTAGGTACAGCAACAAGGGTAAATCATATGGCCAGTTCTGTAGCTGGACAATTTAAAGGGTGCCTGTTTCGTGCTTGAACACACTTTTTAAGAAAAGTGTACATAACATAGCAGTATAAACAGCTGAAACACAGCGAACAATGTTGCTGAGTAACCTCAGCATCTCTGCACAAACATTCAAGAATATAAGCAGAATTAAAAACATTGACTGCAAGAGCAGCAGTGATAATGGGCCTTAATAGGACAGTCAAACAATAATACATCCTGTCGACCATACATAGTAGCATCTCAATGGCCCCCTCCATTTGAAACAATTAGCAACAATGTCCAAAAAAGACTGCATCATCGGCTTCCTCGCTGACTCAGTGCTCTCACCATAGCAATACCTCTCTCAACAGGGGCTAATACCAGGAACCAATATCTGCCAAATCCAATGAACATATTCTTCGAAAACCTGGAGTATAACACCACTATCACATATGCCCTCCATTGTAATCAAATCAAGATTGTCTGCTGAAATGTTGTGGACTGACAATTTGGAGCCTGTTGACTGAACTCTGGTTTTCAATGGTCTGAATTTCAACTTGCAGATTGTGCAAGGTTCTATCAAGGTCAGAATTGGTCTAAAAAATAGTTTGCAAGTTCGTGATATGGAGGGATAAATTCAAGTAGACCATCTGTGTTTCAATTTGAGGAGGAAAAGAGTGTGAGAGAAGACAGCTAGGCAATGAGACCACCACAGGAAGTTAAAGATAGCCTGTGTAGAAGTCTGAGTGATGACATTTTGCCTTTTGGAGGTAGGAAAACCCAATAAGCACAGTTTTCCATGACCAAGCCTGTGGAAAAGCACGGGGAGTGTGGACAAGAGGGGGCACCACAAGTTGCGGGCACTGGGGCAGAGTGAGAAGCCAGTACAGAGCTTGTAGCAGCAAAGATAATACTATTCTAACTAAATCCTGGAAAGAACAGAGCAATTTAATTAATAAGAGAAATCACCCTTACCTTTATCTATTAAAAATTTAAATCTTATCTGAATTTGATTCAAACAAATGCTTGGAAGTACTTAGCTTGTAACAGCAAAGCTAATACGGTACATCTATTTGAAGATTAATCCTAGAGAAATGATCAGATTAGTTTGACTAATAAGAGGAGAATACAAGAAGAGATAAATGAAATTTAGTACCAAAACTCTTTATTGCTACTGTTCGAGAGAGAGTACATGTTCAGAATACGGTTATGTGCTGTATGGCTCTGTCTGTGCCTTTCCATGGCAGACGGTTTTATTTATCCGGGGTTGCACTCTGCATAACTGCAACCTAACTTTCTTTCCCAGCTTCAATTTCTAAATGGCTTGCTTCCTACATAAGTGTAGCCCTAACTTGCCTTCCCTCCTGTTCTATGTATTACTCTTTATCCCTTGGTTTGGACTAGTCATAACAGGACATAAAGTGGCAATGTTGTTAGGCAGATCAGGGTCATACTTGAATGTACCCTGCTATCCATTTCATCACAGGATGACCACATACCTAAAAGGGTTTTGGGCTGCCTGACTATTATGAAAAGGGCTTTAATGCCAGTAATCTTAAAAGAGACCAACATTACAATTACACCATGATTCGTTGGATTTGATAATGAATATTTTTTAATGAAGTTTTTGGGGTGAGGATTTCTAAAGCTGATATGGGTGGTTGTTTGTACTGCAGGGTTTGATGCCCACTTGAGCTTTAGGATGCTGTGTGAATATTGTCTTAATATAGGAACTGGTTTCTTCTATCGAGGTGGTTTGTTTGTGTGCATATTTTAATGACTGTATCATTTCCTTAGGCAGATGCTCTATTCAGTGCAGATAATGGGGTCAAGATTTCTTCATCTGTTTTGTGCACCAGTTTCCATGCAGGTTGTTAATGCTGTGATAAGTTTTCTTATTTGATTTGTTATTTTAGTTCCAAAATGGTGCTAAATTGGTTCTTAACAAAGGCGCAGTTACTTAATGGTACTCATTGTGATGTCAATGATCATTGTGTTATGTGGGTCATCATTTTGAGCTCAAATTTTAACCAACATTAGGACTTTCACAAAACTATTTTTACATGAAAATTATTTCTAGTTCGGTCATTCCTGCTTGGATGATTTCTAATGAAAATTTTGTTGATCAGATTTTTTATTTGTTATTCCCAAAATGTATTATTCCTTTTAGATATTCTTCCTCAGGTGATTTCTAATGGTAATTTGGTGATCACATTTTTTTCCTTAACGTAGTTACTGCTTTTCCTATTAGTTTTTATCTATATTGCTTATCTGGTGTAGTGATGCTCTTGATAGGAAAAGGTGTTGAGTGTGTAAGCAATGATATCTGGTTGTGGAAACGGACGATGGGGAGCTTGATTTCTCTGATGATGAAGTATTTCCTAGTCCTGATCTAGTTACCCACTTTTCCATGTTGACATCCATGGACACATTTGTGGATGATGTTTTGAAGAAAAATAGTCACACATGCACACACACTCATACCTGCAATCCCCCTGGACCAGATAATGCACATACCCATACTTGTTATCATACTCATACTCAATTTATCTCTACAGAAGAAGAGAAGGGTTTGCTTGAGAAAACAGAGCAATGCACAGAGAAAAAGAAAAGGCCCTTAGGGAACCGTGAAGCTGTCAGAAAGTATAGGGAGAAAAAGAAAGCACATACTGCTTATTTAGAAGAGGAAGTGCAGAAATTGCGTTTGATGAACCAGCAGTTACTGAGAAGACTGCAAGGCCAAGTAGTTCTTGAGGCTGAGGTTTCAAGGTTAAGAACTCTTTTATCTGACTTCAGAGTAAAAATAGAGTCTGAGTTAGGCACTTTTCCTTACCAAAGCCCATGCAGTGGGAATATTAAAGAAGGGAATTGCATTTTCCAACCTCACAATGCTGGAATTACTGTTCATTGTGAAACTGAGGTGACCTGCCCTCATGCACCTTTAGAGACATCTAGGACAGCTGCAAGTCAAAATGGTGATACCCTGCCATGGGAAGGAATTTGTGAAATTTCTAATCCTAATTGTTAAGGTTTTAAACTGAATGGGGATTTGGCTCCACACTTCTGAAGCTCTGAAAGTACAGTAACAGCAGAACATTCTTTAATTCCCAAGTCTTATCAATATCTGGGAATCTTTCCTGACAAGGAGGATTGGTCTGAGTAGTAACATTGGAGTATTGGCCATTTTCGTAATTATGGTTTTGTAAAGAACATAACTACAGATCTACTTGAAGGGCAGTGCAATGAAGCAACATTCGTGATGAAAATGTATCTTCAGTGCACATGCACATTTAGTTTTGAATAGCCAATATTCAAGGTTATCATCAAAGAGAAGAATAGTTGGATGTTGAGGAAGTTCCAGTGCAGAAGAATCTTCAATATGGCTAATTGATAGCTGGAAACTGTAGGAAATTTGTAATTTTAAAAGGATTCTTGAAAATGGCTAGTTCTCTTGAACCTGGATATAAAACTACTTGTTTTGGGCATATGTTACATATACCTGGAGCAGATATCAAACAGTAAGAGAGGGGCATAGAATGTGGACTCGTTGGATATCTATAAATGCATCCTAGTTTGGTTCAGCTTGTGATGTGTCTATAGTTATACTGTTGTTTCTGTGTGTTCTTGTTGGGTATACAGGGACACTTAGAAGGTCACCTTGAAACAAACTGAAAGGTCTTGAGCATTTTTAGATGCTTCTAATGTACTTTTAATTTTATAATTTAAATGTACAAATTTGTAGTTTTGATGTAATGCACGCCTTTGATGCCAGGTAGTAGTTACAAACTTACAATACAATCCTTGATGTAAATCTTAGCTCGTTTGCAATTGCATCTAGTTTATACGTTTTATTTTCATATGTGAATTTATTGTTTGCAACTTTGAAGTCCTTGGCCTTTAGCTTTTCAATTTAATCACAGTTCCCAATTAAACCTTGAAAATATTTGACTTCTTATAGCAGCAACTCGCATCCATTGGTTATATTGTGTAAAGGGATTATTTTATTGTTCAAGGATTAGCATTGCAAAATTTGCAATGCATGCTTTCCAAAATTTATAATTTTCAAACTATATTGGTAGTTTACTTTCTGCAGAATATCTGTATTTTTAATTGTCCTTAGTGTACATTCAATGTAATGCAAATTGTTAGTGATGAAATTACTGGTTTGGATTTGGTAAGCTTCCTTTACTTAAATAGAACTTTGTAAAGTATAATTTTTACATGTTCCTGAAACTTTTTGGTCTCATGTTTGCTTATACTAGCTTAACATTAAATCTCTCTCGGTGTGCTAGAAGCCAATATAATTTTTACATGTTCCTGAAACTTTTTGGTCTCATCTTTGCTTATACTAGCTTAACATTAAAACTCTCTCGGTGTGCTAGAAGCCATGTGTTGGCTGATACAATTTTTAATCGTAGGTAGCAAATTGTTAGATCGTAGAACATCTACAATTCTTGCATTGATCCCTTGATAATCAGACTCTTATGCAATCAATGGTGGAGACCAGTGAGAGACGTTTTAAGTTTTTGAGTTTTTGATTATGGATAAAATAGATTTGAAGGGATCCAAAACCCTTTACAAAAAGCTGCTTATAAGATAACCAATCCTAACCAGCAACAATACCAAGGAACAAAATGTTGCACAAAAAGTAGACATAACAAACCCGCAGCAGAACCAGAGAACAAAAAGCTGCCCCAAAGGAAAGAAACAGCAGACCTGCAGCGAACAAACAACAAAGACCCAGCAAAAACCAGACAAACAACAGAGACAACAAGAACTACTTTAACATATTCAAAGTACCAGCAGCTTCAAGTTCTTGCTGGTACATGTTCTAATGAAGTTCATACAACTTTTTTAAGTCGTCCTTAAGTGCTTCCGCAGATTTCTTCTTTCCTCAAGTCCTAGCACTAGGACCTTGATGACTAGAGAGACATTCTAAGTTGTTCTATGAGGGATGTTCATAATCATAGTATTTTTGTCGTCCATATTATTGGTGTTTGTTGACTGGTGAAACTGATTCTTTCTTGATAGATTATAGAGAACTTTGTTAAGAACTTAAGACATATTGTGAAGGAGATGCATCCATACTTATCTCATGCGTATGCCTCGGTCAATGATTTTACTTGTGCATTTTGATACAGACTGTTTGATCCTTCTATTTTTGAATTTTATCGAGAACCATGATGATTCCGAACTTTATAGTTGATCAACAATGATTTGGACCTTTATAACTGATCCATCCAGAACATACTGAATTTAAAAGAGATTTCTCGTAGAGTGGTTTCATTTCACTGTTATTCTTGTTAGCGAGTCTTACCATGTAATTGATAAGATGGTGAAAAGCTCTTTAAGTGTATTAATATTCTGGAAATTTTCATTTTTCTGATTTTTTTTGTTCTTTGTAAGTTGCTGAGTTAATGCTTAGCATATGATTGGAAAGTCCGTAGGATGCCTATTGTTTATAGACAAACTTAAGAGTTATTTTGTCAAGCGTTAGATAGTTTTGATATAAATCTTAATTAATTGTGATTAGATATGCTTTAGAAAGGCAGAAGGTAAGCGTACCCGTTACTGTTCTGATGTAGCTGTTCACCAGAATTGTAACGCCACCCCATGGGACTGGCTGCAAACTAATCAGACAGTCAATTGTCCTATCATCAATGGCAGCCATACTCCAACATTTGGGGAGAAACAACCCTTAGTGAGGCATTTTGGTCAGCTGCATGGTCTCCTCTATAGGATTATGCTAATTCTTTATGGCTGGATAAATTGTGGCCAGAACACTGCTATTTGATCCATTTGATCAGTTGGTTAAACTGGCCTCAGAGCTACAGTTTGCTTGAAGCGAGGTCAAAGTAAGATCGACCTGATTTGGGGAAGGAGCTTTTGAGTGTTGGAATAAATTGACGATAAATTGGGTGGTGTGAGCATTCATCGATTTTTTGTTTTTAAGATTTTGTTGTCAATGTTGGCTATTGATTTATAAAACATCAAAACAAAGAAACAGGGATAAACAAGAATAAAGCAATCATTCGTGAGTGAAAAGAATTCTTGTTGCACAACAAATGCTAAGAACCTGCTAATATTTTCTGGGTAATTGTAGTTTGAGGTTGCTTTATTGGAGACTCTGATTGACGACACTTTTTAGTAAAAGAGATTTTATTCATGTACATAATTTACAGTAGCTTACAAAAATTAAGCTCACTGACAGGGCACTTGTTGTGAGGCTCAAGTCCATGTAGCCTATGTATCTTAAGACCATAACATTCTCGAACCAATTAATAAATCGAAATAAAAAACTGACAAGAACATAGAGGACTAAAGATATAAGGCAGTGCAGGTAGGGTCAGGAATAGGTAGCAGGGGCATCTTATTGGCACTGGATACAAACTTCTCCTCATATTTGGGTAGCTGCAATATGTTGAATATGAAGTGTGAATAAATCAATTAACAGAATCAGAAATGAAGAAGGAAAGACACAAACAAATTGGGACACAAAACATCATATTTACGTGGTTCACCAAATTGACTACATCCACAGGGAGCAAGGGAAATCTCTGTTATTAATATCTCTGTTCGTTTACACATACAGCAATGAGCATACTTCAGTTATGCAATACTAAATTATTACATTATCCATTTGGTTTTATAAGTCTTCAAACTAAAAAGAAATGCCAGCTGTCATGCAATGGAGGTAAAACAGTGAGTCCGTTGGACTTCACATTACCAACACAATATTCATCACGCTGTTTGCTTCCTTGTTATATTTTCTACCTATAGACTGAAGATTCACCTGAGAAATGCTTAAGAAGAATGGCTTTAATAGTGTAAGATATCTCAACTGATTTGAAATATCCTTTGTTCACGGCTTTAATTATGAAATTTGAGTCCCCATAAACTTATACAGAGCTTATTCTATTCCCGTTGGCCAGCTTAAGCCCAACTTGAGGAATTGAGATTCGGCATTATTATTAGTGGTAAACCCGATCGCCCCAGAATATCCAAGAAAGATTTCCCCATTTTTGAGATCCACAACACCATCTCTAGCCGTTCCCAAGTTTCCTTTAGAGGTGTCTGTTGTCATTTTATGACACCCTTGGTCCATCACTGAAAACCGATCAGAGATACGATCCATGGACCGGTGCTGCCCCAGTTGATCAAGGAGAAAAGTAGTGGATTTATGAAGTGTGAAGTGTTGTCTTGCCTGGAGGAAGTTTCTTCCTTAGTGCCTCTTTCTCTTCCCTGGAACCCCGAGGTTCCGCAGTTCCTTTCCTTAGTCTTATTTCCGAAGTTCCCTGGAACTCCGAGGTTCCGAGGTTCTTTCCTTTCCTTGTCTCCTTTTCTATTCCCCGGAACTCTGGAACCCCGAGGTTCCCTCCTTTCTGCCTTTTCCCTCTTCCCCGGAACTCCGAAACCCCGAGGTTCCGAAGTTCCTTCCTTGCTCCTCTTCTCAGTTCCCAGGAACTTGGGAACCCTGAGGTTCCCAAGTTCCTTCCTTCTCAGTTCCCAGGAACTCCGGAACCTCGAGGTTCCAAAGTTCCTTTCCCTTGCCTTCTCCAGAACTCCGAAACCCCGAAGTTCTGAAGTTCTCTTCCTTTGCTTCCCCTCTTCTTTCTCGGAACTTCGGTTCCGAAGTTCCTTCCTTAGCCCTTTTTTCAATTCCTCAGAACTCCCTGCTGCTCTCCTTTCTCCTTCTCGAAACCTCGAGGTTCTGAGGTCCTTCCTTAGTCTTCCCCACTTCAGGAACATGAGTTTCCGAAGTCTTCCAACTTCTTTTCGGCTTGCATCACTTTCAGATGGCATGATCAACACTCAAAGCTTTAAATGCTCCGACGACTCTTGTGACTTGTGCGCCTTCTTTTCTGGAGCTATAGGGGTGCATTTAATGATTTTTGCAGGATTTCCATCAAAAGAGGTACAAGGCCATGCTTCTTGTGGTTACTTATGTCATGCCTGCATGCTCTGATTTTGGAATGTCAGTCAATTCACCTTCTTGAAGTGCCTTTCTTCTTATGATTGCATTTTCAGGGTATGGCTAGGTTGCTTGTATATACAAAATCTCAGGTGCATGCACTTCCCTGCATTCCTTGATTGACATTTCCCTGCATACACAAGGGTTAAGGCTTCTCTTCCTTGACCAATGGTCTCTCCTATGCGACCAATTTTCTATATAAAGGCTGTTAAGCCTCATTGTAAAGGGTTCTCTTCCTGCTGGCTTGAGCTATTCTATGCTCTTTCACTTCTCTTAAGGACTTGTGTATTTTTGCATTTCTGCAACTGTAAGTTGGCCATTGGCCTTTGAATGAATTGAAATCATCATTTTTGCCTTACTTCAACTTATGGATGTTGTGTATTTGTTCTTACCTTCATTACAAGTGTATGTTTGTGGCTTTCTTTCACATATATGTTGTGTTAACCTATTTCTGGGTGTGACTTGTGGGAAACCTTCTCCCCTTTGGAAATTCAACGAATTCTAACCTCCATACATGCATTGGGGTCAATACAACTAAAGTTTGTGCATCTCATGGGTATTTTAGTTGATTCTTTGTGCCATTTTGGGTAGGGAGAGAAACACACTCTTATCTTGGTGCATCACCTCCTTTCATTTTAAGCATTTCCCTCTTCCCTTTTCCTCTGCAGATTGTTAGGATAGGCTTAGGAGTAAGTTTTGAAGTGTTGAGTTGGTTCAACACCTGCACCTAGATTGAGAAGGAAGCCGACCTTCTCCGGAATCAACCCCCTTGCGCAAGGTCCCACACTTCGGGGTTGTTTCCATGTTTCATGAGGTTGTTGAGTTGATAGCTCAACAAGGGTGCAATCTTTTGTGAGAACAGTTTTTGGCACACTCGGTGGGACTGACTTTTGATGTACATGCTAAGGATTCAATGTTGTTCTTAGTGTCTCAGCCTTTAGAGGCAGTCATCTTTCAAGCACTTGGCGACTCTGCTCACAAGTCCAGTTCTTGTTCATGCCATGTTCCTAGCCTCGAAACCCCCAAGTTCCCAAGTCATCAGCTCCGGAAACCCCAGGTTTCGAGGTGCCCAAGTCCTCAACTTCGGAACCTTGAGGTTTTGAAGTCATGCAGTCCTAAGTCCAAGCCAAGTGAAGATTTAGTGTGTTCTTCAGTTCATCAAGCCTTTGGAGGCAACATCTTTCAAGCACCTAGCGACTTTGCAATCATTTGGTGGATCTGTGGTATGTTATCAATCTCTGGTTGAGAGGGTCCGTCTGCTCTCTTTAAGCATTTTGTTAAACAAGCTCCATCTCTTTCAAATACTTTAATATGAGTTCATATCATGGGTGTAACTTCTATTCACCCCCATTCTATGAGAATGCTAGCCGTTTTTCCCCTCCTTACCAACATGATTGAACTAGGACTGCTCCTAGTTTCAACCCAAATAACTTCACTTCAGCAGTAGGCGGGTACTTTCCTAATGCTTGCCACCCACCCACCCCTGCTCAACCTTCTTGGCAGCCCAATCAACCCCAAGATGATGAAAAAGGTAAATTGTAGAACTCAAAAAGTGTGTTGCTTGATCTCACCAAACAGTTGGAGTTGAAGAGGCAACAGGAGTGGGATTTGCAATAGGATCAACTTGCTTATCAGGCTCAGCTTCAGCAACAACAGATGGGAGCCCAAAGACAACATGATGAGTTCCTTGCAAGGCAACTTGCCTTTGCTAGGAAGAAAGAAATTGAGCAACTAGCAGCCATAGAGATGCGGCTCATACAGGAGGAGGTTTTTGCCCCTAGGGTTCCTAAGTTTGAAATCCCAAGCTTCAGGCAGGGGATACCTCCCAAGCCTTCAACTAATCCCCCTAGTTTTAAAATTCTAAGTTTCAAGGGAGCTCCAATTGTTGTTATACAAGAGCCTTCTCCTCGGTGCCTTTTGCAAAACGCCCCACCACCTAGGCCCTTTCCTGATGCTGTCTCCCTTTTTAAGGGCGGACTTGTTGTATGGAGGAGGGATGGTTCCCATCCTCATCGTGACGAAGGAGTTCAATCAACCATTGGTGAGTCTTCATATGGTCTAAAGGAGGAGGAATCGGAAATGCTGCAGGAGGATATTGAGAACAACCAGTTGCAACAACAGGTCATTGAACATGAGGAGTGTGAAGGTAAAGAGGAGGACGTTGTCCACTCATTTGACAATCTTCCTTTTGTTTATTGATCATGAGGAGAAGGATATGTCTACACCTCCCCCAGTGGTAGCTCTGGAGCAACAAGCTAGTCTTGAGGAGGGCACAAGGGGTAATGGTTTTGCTGCAGATTGCATGGCGGATGAATCGTGCCATGAACCTAAGGTTGTTGCATTATGCCAGGAGGAGGAAACAAAAACAAAGAGACAATTTGAAGATTTTAGTTCTTTTGAGGTGTCTCATAATCCTGAGATTTGTGCTGATGAGTTGGATATCAACACATGTGATTATGATGTATGCTGGTTCTCCCCTATCCCTTAAAGTGATGATGTTGAATATGAAGTCTTCATTCAAGGTGAAGATGTTTCTTTTGGCATTAGGGATAATGTGCCCGAGCTTGAATGTTTCACTTGGGACCAACATGCCAAGTTTGATGACGTTGAGCAACAACATGTTGGTCATGCCGACAATCTTTTGGTTGCTCAACTTGACAGTATACTCGAGCTTCAAAGTTTCTAATTTGATGTACCTGAAGAGTCCCTTTGTGCAGGCCAAGACAAAGATATGGTATACTTTTCATCACTATATGAGTTTGAGGCCTTTTCCTTTGGTTTCAACTAACACCAAGACGAGGTTGGCTATTGTGAAAAAAATGATGCCCCTTTGTATAATAGAGATGCCTTCTCTTTTGCAAGGAGTAGTTCTTTTGATGCTAGCCAACTCCTAAAAGACTCCCCCCTTGCTACTATGTGTATGCTTCATGCATCCCCAGATGTCTCATGTGGCTATCTGGTGGCTATTTTCTATGGCTCCCTTATGGTGGCAAGGTAAATGGCGAAGTGTTCTTTCACCACATGAGTAGTATGTGTGATCTAATGCATACATACACGAGATTTCAACCATTACTGCTAGATGGTGAATGTAACTATGGTATGAGGGGGATCAGCTCCTTCAAAAGGTTCCTCTTTGACAGAGGCAAAAGCATCAGTTGCCTCTTACTATAAAAATGTAAATATTAGTTAGGTTTCTTGTTTTCCAAGAAGTGCATGAGCACAGGCTGTTCCGCTTCAAAATGGCTGATCTTGATCCTTTGCAGATTACAGAGGAGAGAGTTTTTTTCTTTCTTGCAGTTGTGACTCAGTGCCCAATGGATGCTCAAGGCTCCTAGACTTCATCCTTAGCAGGCAAACATCCTGTAAAGGTTGCCAAAAATATTGTCATTTTATGACACCTTTGGTCCATCATTGAAAACCGATCAGAGATACGATCCATAGACCGACGCTGCCCCAGTTGATCAAGGAGAATAGTAGTGGATTTACGAAGTGTGAAGTGTTGTCTTGTCTTGATGAATTTTCTTCATTAGTCGCCTCTCTCTCTCTTCCTCAGAACCTCGTCCGAAGTTCCTTTCCTTAGTCTTCTTTCCGAAGTTCCCCAGAACCCCAAGGTTCCGAGGTTCTTTCCTTTCTTTGTCTCCTCTTCTATTCCTCGGAACTTCAGAACCCCGAGGTTCCGAAGTTCCTTTCTTGCTTCCTTTTCCCTCTTCCTTGGAACTCCGGAACCCTGAGGTTCCGAAGTTCCTTCCTTGCTCTTCTTCTCAGTTCCCAAGAACTTCGGAACCCCGAGGTTCCAAAGTTCGTCTCCCTTGCCTTCTCTGGAACTCCGGAACCCCGAGGTTCCAAAGTTCCCTCCTAGCCTTTCTTCCTTCCTTTCTCCAGAACCCCGAAACCTCGAGGTTCCGAAGTTCTATTCCTTTGCTTCCCCTCTTCTTTCTCGGAACTCCGAAATCTCAAGGTTCCGAGGTCCTTCCTTAGTCTTCCCCACTTTGGGAACCTGAGTTTCCAAAGTCTTCGAACTTCCTTCCGGCTTGCAACACTTCCGGATGGCGTGATCAACACTCAAAGCTTTAAATGCACCGACGAATCTTGTGACTTGTGCGTCTTCTTTTGTAGAGCTACAAGGGTACATTTAATGATTTTTGGAGGATTTCCATCAAGAGAGGTACAGGGCCATGCTTATTGTGGTTACTTATGTCATGCTTGCATGCTCCAACTTTGGAATGTCAGTCAATCCACCTTCTTGAAGTGCCTTTCTTCTTAGGATTGCATTTTCAGGGTATGGCTAGGTTGCTTGTATGTACAGAATGTTGGGTGCATGCACTTCCCTGCATTCCCTGATTGACATTGCCTTGCACACACAAGGGTCAAGGCTTCTCTTCCTTGACCAATGGTCTCTCCTATGCGACCAGTTTTCTATATAAAGGTTGTTAAGCCTCATTGTAAAGGGTTCTCTCCCTGCTGGCTTGAGCTATTCTATGCTCTTTCACTTCTCTTGAGGACTTGTATATTTTTGTATTTCTGCAACTGTAAGTTTGGCCATTGGCCTTTGAATGAATTGAAATCATCATTCTTGCCTTACTTCAACTTATGGATGTTGTGTATTTGTTCTTAACTTCATTATAGGTGCATGTTTGTGGCTTTCTTTCACATATATGCTGTGTTAACCTATTTTAGGGTGTGACTTGTGGGAAACCTTCTCCCCTCTTGACATTTAGCGAATTCTAACCTCCATAGATGCATTGGGGTCATTCATACAACTGAAGTTTGTGCATCTCCTGGGTATTTCGGTTTTATTCTTTGTGTCATTTCGGGTAGGGAGAGAAACAATCTCTTATCATGGTGCATCACTTCATTTCATTTTAAGCATTTCCCTCTTCCCTTTTCTTCTGCAAATTGTTAGGATAGGCTTAGGAGTAAGTTTTGAAGTGTTGAGTTGGTTCAACACCTTCACCTTGATTGAGAAGGAAGCCGACTTTCTGCGAAGACTCGACCCCGTTGCACAAGGTCCCACATTTCGGGGTTGTTTCCATGTTTCACGAGGTTGCTGAGTTGATAGCTCAGCAAAGGTGCAAGCTTTTGTGATAACAATGCCATCAAGGAAGAGGGAAAACAAGAAGGAAGAAGAGGGTTATTGTTTTGAAGGTTTTTTCATTTGCTGCATTCACTTATTTAGGTACTGGTAGAATCTTTCAAAAGAGCTTGGATATAAATGACAGTGACTCAAAGGTGATAGCGTTGGTTTCGAAAGAAGAAAGCCTCTCTAGCTTTCAAAAGACCACCCCAAAAAAATCTATGAATGGGGATGTTTGCTTCAGAATAAGACAATCATTCGTGAGCGAAAAACACTCTTGTTGAACAACAAATGCTAAGAAGCTGCCAATATTTCCTCGATAATTGTAGTTTTAAGTGATTTTATTGGATATTCTGATCAACGCCATTTTTTTACTAAAAGTGATATTACTCATGTACATAATTTACGACAACTTACAAAAATTAAGCTCATTGACAAGTTACTCATCGCGATGCCCAAACCTATGTATCTTATGACCATAACATTCTCAACCCAAATAATAACTAGAAATAAAAAAATTTCAAGAATGTAGAGGATTAAAACAAGAAGGCAATGCACGTAGAGTCAAGAATAGGTAGTAGGGGCATCTAATTTGCACTAGATTCAAACTTCTTTAGATATTTGGGTGTGTTGGAAAAATGGTGTGTCAACCTTGCATTTACATAAGGTTACTATTTATAGTAAGTTTTCGTTTTAGTCTGAAATGGTTCAAAAAAATATCAAAGCTTCAGATTGGCTAGATAAGCATGCCGGTAAATTTTTGTCGTAAGATCATAACTAGTTTTTAAGATATTAAAGTTTTTGTTTTTGGAGGTTGTAATGAAAGGTTTAAATTCAATTTTGAGGACTTTAGAAAGTTCGAAACGTTCTAAAAAGTGGGCATAATTGGCGCAACGAGTGCTTCAAACGGTTTGTCAATCGGATACCCGATTCACAAATTATGACCTTCAGAAGTTTAGCCTCCTAAAATAGGAAATATAAAAATGCATCAGATACATAAATGAGCTGTAAAAGGGAGGTACATGTGTTGATATATGTTTTGACACATGATAGGGCATCTAGATTGGAGATAAAGTCGGTTCCACTTTATTGGGTGGTTTTAGCCCATAGTCTTGTAATACTATTTGACGGTTTCATGTATTGTATCTTTTATATATATGAGGTGAGTGAGATAGAGGTTGTGTGTAAGAGTCTTATAGCTATTGAGTTACCTCTGAATCTCTGATTGGTGGTACTCCTGTAAAGAACTTTCTCTACAATTATATTGTAATCTGTTATTGATTTCTAAATAATATATTGGGTGGCTTTTAGAGTGGGGTTTTTCTCTCGAAAGGGTTTTCCTTACGTAAATCACTATGTTGTTGTATACATGCTATTATATCTATTTCTGTTAATTTTCTGTAACTGTTGTAATGATCTGTAAAAGTTTTTTCATTATCCTCATTTCAAGGTTAGTGTAGGAAGTTGTTCCGCTATTTAACTTCCTTACAAGTGGTATCAAACCTTGATCACCTTTGGTTTTAGTTGTGGGTTGTTGGGTTTTTTGAATTAATCCAAATTTGAGTGCGAGCTTATGCAGAAGATACTTTTTTTTTTTGATCGGTAAAAAGTCGAATTCTGATTTTTTTTTATTAATTAAAGAAAATGATTACAAACTCCATTTAGTGTGGGCATCGATAGGAAAGAATGGAGGAAGAAAACCTCCGGTCTCGCCCAGATCCCATAGGATCAGAATCTAATGATACCTAAAAGCAAGAAAGAGAACCAGATACAATGGCCCCTGGGAAATCCCATCCGGTCAGGGCTATATGACAAAGAAATATCATTCTAGAAATCTAGAAGTTCTGGAAGTGATGCTTCAGTCTAAAAATGATAACTAATTCGCCTATGATAGCCGGAATCAAATCCTTGGGAGCAAGTTACAAAAGATTTGCAAAAGATCTTTCGACCAAGATCAGTGTAAGAGAAAACACTACAGAGCTTAAATAAGAGAGCTATGACAAGAAACTCCCTGAATGAGAAATGAGGCACCAGAAACCTAAAACCTCAAGGGGAGGCCTCTGTAAGGCTAATAGGGACCAAACTTGCATACAAATCACCAGGCAAATCTTACAACAAGCACTTAACGAGAAGTTAGCCCAGAAAAACTTCACAACAAGTAGTGCCAAACTTTCACAATAAATCTGCAACATCCTCAGAGACTATAGGAGATGTTAAGAATAAAAGCTCATGTCATAGAAAGCTAAAGACCCAGTGTCGATTTATAGGAATGCAGAAGATACTTTTTGACTTTATTGTGCACATGAATTTTTAGATGACAAGTTCATCAGAGAGAATAAAGGTGAAGAAATTTTTTGGAAGTAATTTTGAGATGTGGAAGCTGAAAATAGAGGATTTGTTAATAGATCGAGATATGTGGGATACTATTGATGTGAATGTCTCAAGACCTTCAGATCCTACTGGGGCTGCTCAGTATGATGTTATGGACCATTAAGCCAAGGGTCTGATTAGATTGTTCTTGGTAGACTCTGTTCTAATCAATGTCCACGAAGAGACCTCTGCAAAGAAGCTATGGACTAAGCTTGGTGAAATGTATCAAGCCAAATCTTTATTGAATCGAATTTTTTTGAGGAAGAAATTTTATTCCTTGAGAATGGAAGAGGGTGGATGGATTACAGACCACCTGGAAGCATTTAATATAGCATTTAATATGTTGGCCGCTCAATCGGTATCTATTGGTGTTAAGATGGATGAGGAGGAAAAATGCCAGATCTTGCTTTGTTCTTTCTTTGATTCGTTGGATTATCTTGTTATGACTATCAATAGTACTTATGTTGTTTTGAAGTTTGAAGATGTGGTGGGTGTCTTGCTTGGTGACGAGATGCAGATGAAGCTATCCATCAGTGTGAAGGAAGCCCTAACTGTTCATGGAAGGCCTAAAGAAAAAGGCAAGAAGAATGAGAAGTGTAATAAATCCAAGTCTAGATGGAGATTGAAATCTCCTAGAAAGTCCGAAGTCATTTGTTGGAATTGCAGTAAATCAGGACACATTTGTAAAGACTACAAAGAAGAAAACAAAGAAGTTTGATTTTGATTCTAAATTCGAGAAAGAATATGGTGATGCATTCATTGCAACTTTGGTTATTCATGCAAGTAATGATGCATGGTTAATTGACTGAGTTGCATCTTTTCATGACTTCCAATAGAGATTGATTTTCTAAATATGCAAAAACTTAAAGGAAGTAAGGTGTAATTGGGTGATGATTCACATTTAGATATTGTTGGTTGTGGTAAAGTTAGAATCAAGTTTCCTGATTGTATAATAAAAATGATTAGCGGTGTGTTGTATATCCCTGAATAAAAACAAAATTTATTATCTGTGAGCAAACTGATAGATGCAGGTATGCAAGAATTCTTTTTTGATACAAGATGTAAGATGGTTAAGGGTGCTATGGTGATTGCTAGAGGTGTTAGATTTGACACTCTGTATAAGTTAGAGGCATACACTATTGAGTGTAATAACACTTCTTTAAAAAGTAAATCTATGGATACTTCATTGAAATATTTGAGGGTTTCACCTCCAATGGATGGACATAGCTTTTGGTTACCCAAGGGTTTTGTTTCTTCTCAAGAAAAGTTACTTGCAAAGAAGACTATGTTATGGCACCAAAGGCTTGACCACATTGAAGAAAAGGGTCTAAGGACCTTGAAAAATAAAAACCTTGTTGAAGGTTTGAATGATTATAATCTTGGCGTTGAATTTTGTGAGCATTACATTTATAGAAAACAAAACCGTGTTCAGTTTTACTTGAGTTCTCATAAATCTTGTGGTGTTTTGAATCTTATTCATTCCGACGTGTTTGGTCCTATAAATGTTGCTTCCATTGGAAAATCCACATACTATGTTTCATTCATTGCTGATTTTGTTAGGACATGGGTATACTTTAAAAAAAATAAATCTGAAGTTTTCAGTCGGTTTAAATAATCTAAAGCAATGGTTGAGTTGTAGACTGGAAAGAAAATAAAATGTTTGAGAATTGATAATGGCGGTGAATTTTTCTCTATTGATTTTGATAGATTATGTAAACATTGTGGCATTAATAGATAGAAGACAACTCTGTATTCTCCACAACAGAATGGAGTTATAGAAGAATGAACATGACATTGATGGAAAAGGCTAGGAGTATGCTGAGTGGTGCTAGTCTAGAACAAAAGCTATGGGCTGAAGCTGTTGCCACTTCTTACTACTTGATTAATAGGTCGTGTCTTCATTGAGACATTTTAGAATTTTTGGTTGCAAGGTATATGCACATGTGTGAAAGGAGAAATAAAAAAAGTTGGAGAATAAGGTTGTGAAATGTATCTTCATCAGATACAGTTATGATGTGAAAGGATACAAGCTTTGGGACCTTGTTGTACAACAAGTGATACATAGTAGAAGTGTTATTTTTAGAGAAATTAAGTCTCCTATTACATTGTAGCCGAAACAGACTAAACATAAAGATGTGATTCAATTCTCTTCTACTCCTGAAAGAGTTGAATCAAGACCTCTAGATAGACAAGTTGAGGAGAGCTCATCTAGTTCTAAATTTTTAGAAGAGGAGGAAGAGCCTCCAACTCAACATGTTTAATGTGGATGAACCTGGATGTGTAGAAAAAATATAAGGTATGAAATGATGCAGAATTTTGAAAGATTTCTATGGAAGAAGAAATGAAAACTTTGAAAAAGCATGACACATGAGATCTTGTACCATTGCTTGAAGGACATAAACTTGTTGGTTGTAAATGAGCATTCAAGAAAAAGATTGGTTCAAATGGAGGTATTGAGAAGTATAAAGAAAAGTTGGTTGCAAAAGGCTACTCTTAGGTTGAGGGTGTTGATTATGGCAAGATATTTTCTTCTATTGCCAAAATGACATCAATTAGATTTTTGCTTTCTATTGCCACCACTTATGATTTAGAGGTTGAGAAAATGGATGTGAAAACTGCTTTCCTTCATGGTAATTTGGAGAAGGATATTTATATGACATAGCTAGAGCACTATGTGGTAAAAGGTAAAAGTAATTTAGTTTGTAAATCAAAGAAATCTTTATATGGCCTCAAACAGAGTCCTAGGATTTGGAACCAGAAATTTGATAGATATATACACATAGGACACACACACATATGTATGTATGTATGTATGTGTATACCTATATATATATATATATACAATATTATTTTTTCTAGGTTTATTTTGTATCAAAAATTATAATTTTCGTTGTTGTAGGTCTAGAAAGCCTAATTTTCCAGACTAGTGGAAAGGGGAGTGGCTTGTGTGTCTTCTTTCTCACACTTATCTATTTTCTTTGGGATTTACTTTGTTGCACTCATGGATGCATCTATAGTTCTCATTTTAACACCATATAACTATTTTGTATATACGTATATATATCAAAAGATATGGATATCACCAATTCATAATGATACTTGTAACTAAACCTCAAGAAGTTACAATTTAACTTATAAAATGGTTTAATAAATATGATGAAGTGTTTGATACTCTATGTATGTTAGTTTCTCCTTACCTTTTCCAGATTAAAACTATCACTACACCAAATAGAGTGTGGACCACTTTACAAACTTTCTTTGATAAGTATAATGAGTTAAGGAGTCATCAGTTAGGTAAGTATAATGAGTTAAGGAGTCATCGGTTAGCGATTTAAGTCATAGAGTTGAGTCCTACAAAGTTTTACACCATACAAGTCTTCTTGAAAAAGTTCAAAGCTTGCACATTGCAATTGGAATAGTATGGAATCAAGAAGGTTGATAAGCACTTGATCTTGATTATTCTTTCTAATCTTGGTCCTAGCTATTTTGTATATGTTTCTACATTCTATGCTACGGAATTTACCCCAGGTTTGAACTATAAAATGCCTTCTCTAGATGAATCTGTTGCAAAACTCACTATGGAGTAGGAAAAATTGGTTCTAATGGGTATAATTAAATCCTTCAAGTCACATGTGTTATCTATAAAACAAGGAACAAAAGATAGAAATGGTCTATAAAATATGATAAGAAACAAACAAACTAGAGAGAGAATAAGAAAGATAAAAAAACTGCCACTTCAAAGTAGATAGTCAAACCTCTTCATCAAAAGGTAAGCAATGTAAGAAGGAGGTCAAGTGAGCCTATTATAAGGACCTATTCATAATAAACACAAGTGTTTAAAGAAAAACACAAATAACCTTTCACATCTTCTAGAAAAGAATAATATATCAAGGCTCCTGATTCAATCAAACATAGATCATTGAAAGGGTATTCTAAGGACATAGAAAAAGTGAGGGGAAAGGAAAGGGAAAGGCCTTCATTGTTGTTTCTTCACAGCCAAATTCTTAGATTATTGACTCTGGTGCTTTGCATTACATGGCTTCTTCATCCAAGACATTTTCACCTCTTTAGTGCCATATTCTATTTATACCATAGTAATTGATAATGACACTCCTATTGAAGTGAATGAGAGAGGGTCTATTGATGTGAGAAAATGAACATTTTAATATGTTGCTTTTGTTTCATATTTATCAACTAATCTCCTATCTATTTATTAGATCAATCACACTAGTTTAGGAAAATGAGTTTAGTTCACTTTGGATGGTAATTAGTGAAATGCATAATGGTTCTATGATCGCCATGGGAAAAGAAGAATGTCAGTTCATACTATATTATTTTTCTCAATTTTTTCTTGACTTTGCTTCGACGGTCTTACACATATAGATGATGAGTTGTTTGTGGCTTCAATGGTTTGGCCATTTGAACTACTATTGCTTGTAAGAACTCAATCAATAGGACATGGTTTTAGGGTTGCTTTCTATTCAATTTTATTTTGGAGCTTTCTAGGGATTCATTCTTGGTAAGAATCCTAAGGAGAAATATGATAATGAAAAAACATGAAGGGATACACAACTATTAGAGTTGGTTCACAGTGACTTGGTAGGACCATTTCCACAACCATATTTTACCAATGATAGATATTTGTTGACATTCATTAATTTTCCAGATACACTTGCATTTACTTTCTCAAACAAAAGTTGGAGGTTTCTGAGAATTTTAAATATTTCAAAGATTTGGTAGAGAAACAATCTAGGGATTCCATCAATATTTTATGAACAGATAATGGGGGCGAATATTTCAACAATTAGTTTAAATATTTTTGTTCTTTATAAAATATCAACATGCAACGCATTTCTATATAGTCCTCAACATAATGGTGTCACATAATGTAAGAACAAGCCCTTAGAGGGGATGAAAAAATGTACATGTTTCACCCCAAACTCTTGGTAACCCAGTAGAGGGTAGAGGCCATTAACTATATGTGTTACACACAGAACAAGGTTCCTCACAATTTTGTGAAGGGAGAAACACCCTTTTAATCTTGGATTGGTCAAAAGCCATAGTTAAACATTTTAGAGTGTTTGGTTCTCTAGCATGGGCCCACATACTAGCAAAGAAATGCAAGGCTATGTATCCATACGGAAATATTTGCATATTTGTTGGGTGCCCAAATGATGTCAAAGGTTATAGGCTTGTCCATCCCATGACTCATGAGTTGTCCACTGAGAGGAGTATTAATTTTGAGGAGATCCCTTCCCATTCTTCTCCTACCACTTTTCCATCCAACATAATATTTGAGACATTGCATCATGTTGAAATCTCTTTAGAGAATCTTGAACATCCTAATCTTGATGAGGAGTTACCTTGCTCCATTTAAGATGGAAACAATGATGACGAGTATTAACATTATTTTCCTAATAATCATTCAAAGGTTGATGATTGTCCCCCAGAATCTCTAACACAACACCTCTATGGGCTCTTCAAACATCCAACTCAGTAGGTGATTAGGTTGGTGATTAATCAGATATGAGAAGAAAATGGTCATATTTTCAACATGATCCATGATGGGAAATGGGGCATCCTAGAGAGCCATCTAAGATCAATATGCACCTCCAGTATCCAATGATTTTTAAAAACAAATTACAACATGCTGATACAAGCAAATACTACTATGCCATAAAAGCGGAAACAGACATAGTTGATTTCCCACATTTAAAACCTTAGAGGAAAGTGATTGTAATTTATAGATCTAAGAAAATTTTAGTAGCATTGTGGCATACAAACTTAATACATCATAGTCATGAAACAAGAAGAATGAGACATAAGAGAGAACACATAAATACATGGGGAAAACCCTTTCCTGTAAAAAACCCCTCTCCAAAACATCAAGCCAATGTCTTATTCAACAACAAGTTACAATACATCTTCAAGATCTAAACCTTTACATGAAGATTTATATCTTGTTCCATCCTGCAGAAAAACAGACAGTGTAACCTCTGCGAAATGAACTCCTCTCCTCACTTAAATTAGCTAAGGCATCAACATATAAATAGAGCTCAACACCAAGAGATAGGTGCCTATGGTTTCAAAAACCATCTTCAACACCTAAGAGGTAAGTTATGTCATAAATAATATCTTGCTAATCCCATGAAACGTTGCTCATAGGGTGAGTTCCCAATAATGGTTCCCACTTTCACCCACAAAGGAAAAACGTGATGGTAGGAAAAAAAATTTGAAGGGGGTTCGAGAGAAGTGGGGGTGTTCGAATGAACAACCATTTGGGGTTCGAGAAAACCCCCCACTTCGCTCGAACCCCCTCTTTCGAGCGAACCACCTTTAACGTTTGTTTATATCAATTTTTATTTTTTTGGGGGGGGGAAAGGGGGGGGGGTGGTGTTCACTTGAACCCCCTAAAAAAGAGGGATTCGCTCGAACCCCTTTTTTTACACTTCTCTAAAACTTCTTACAAATGTTTGCAGATTTTTGGCCTTCAAACCTCTAGTTGAAGGCTTAAATGGAACGATCTTGACAACCCAAAATGTAGTATGGTATTCCTCGAAGCAAGTTTTCCAATTACTATAATTTTATTACATATTGATTTTATTATGAACTTGTATTATTTATTTTACCAAACATAGGTTTTTCACTGAAGATGAATTTCTCTGTTCAACACATTGGAAAAAGTAGTAAATTAATTCAAAACAATTCTGAAAAACATCTACAGCCTAGGTATTGATGTCTTATTTTTAACAAAACAAAACAATTGAATTTTGATATATATAGAACAAGTTATGTATTCAAACGTACACCTATGTCTAAAATATAATTAGTCAGACTTCAAAACTTAATAAAATAAAAAATATTCAACATATCACTATCAAACCAACTGCAAGCCTTTGATATTGATGTTACAAACCAAAATTCAAAAGAATTGAGTTTTTATCATTTATAGAAAAAAAAGTTATGCGTTTCGGGAGGCACATCACTCTTAAAAAATGAAGTTTGTTGTAAAAAGATACTTTTTGAGGGAGATGAATTTTTTTTTTTTAAATCTTTAATATTTTTTTGAAAAATATATATATATATATATATATATATATATAATCCACAAAAAAAATGTTACAAATCACTAATTTACATCATCTTCAAACTCTTAATAGTTTAAAAGTTATAGTTGTCGGAAGTTGAAGATTATTTTAAAAATGTTCATCTTAGTGTCAAAAGTGGCGAAAAAGTGGGAGCCATTATTGTGAGTTCACCCCATAGCAGCTTCCAAAGCAACAACACCTATCTCATCCATAATGGTCATCTTGCCAAATAAAATTTAAGGACAACATAGAATTTACAATGACCAAGAATAGGTACCTTTCTTACGTCACACCACTTGTCAAAAATGTACTCCACCATAAATGCCAAAAGCTAAAATATTATTCCAATACATAATAGAAGCTGAAAACCAAGACTCTTTAGTCAACATAGGAAATTACCAAATCAATTTCCACTCCAACATAGCATCTTCAAAGTGGGTACCAACTTCCTAGAAAATAAGGAATATGCCATTTCATCAGCCACTTCACCAAGAGTTCCCACAAAGTGAATGACAACTTAGAAAGTTTATATCTTAGAATAAATCAATTAGACAAAATTAATTAATTTGGTATGTTAGGAATCTGAGGTTGAGACTCCTTAATCCCAACATTCTCCCACTTATCGAAAACATGTTAAGAGTCTACAACATCAACTTCATAGGAGCTAAAATGATAAAACCACATCATCACAACCATCCATGAAACCGTGTAAATATCAAACATGCTCTTGTGCTCCATCAAGGCACCAATCCAAAGAACACAAGCATAAAATCCCAGTGATAACAAAGTCTATAGGATACTGCCATCACTCCATTGTGCTCATGAGCTATACAAAAGCATCAACAACATCAACTTCAAAGCCTGTAATCAAAACACAATTACAATTTAGTCTTCTAGGAGAAAGGTAGAATATTAGCTAGAACAACAACCAAAATGACTGCTCCAATCCAACTAATAAACCAACGAGATTGAAAAATAGCACCCACAACAAGTGCTAACCCATCCAATCGCACATACCTCAAAGGTATCCACCATCAGTAAACTCACACCACTAGCATAACCAACCCATAAATTGCAACCACAAGCTCCATGTATAGACCAGTCAATTAAGGCCAAACACATCCAGAAACTCCCATTGCACAGGTACTGCCAAATCTAAAAGATCAAAGGCATACTGAGTCTACCAATCACAATACAAAAAATGTAACCATTTAGTACCAAGGATCATCCACAAAGATAAACACATCCTGCAAACAAAATTGCTACAAGAAACATCTTTCTCAACAAGTCTCCATAGCTCTCCCAAGTTCTCCACATCCAACAAAGGAAAGATATAAAGGAACCTCCATATCATCACCAAAAAACAATAAAGTACAAGTGACAACATATGACCACCAACTAGCGATCACCATAGCTCCACCTAAGATCTCAAAAAATAATGTTACGTGAATCCAAATATCTAGGAAGATAACCAAGACCAAAGAGAGAACTTGCAAATCATAAGCATGCATGTAACATATCCTTCTACATATACCTCTAAATGCAAATTGTGTTAAGTATGATCTCCTTCACAAACCCAAGTGAAAAGCCATAACAACATCCAAACCCGTTCAAACTCAAGATATCAAACATAACATAGATACCATGTATCTATATGGATGCTACCTTCTAAAAGAAGATTAAACTATTCCATTTCCCATTTCAGGAAATCAACCCACTACCATCCCCTATGATCATTAGAAAATAAAATATATATCCAAGGAGATAACCATGCTATCCATCTCTCACAATGAATCCTTTAGAACCATCTGATCACAGCTCAATATCTATGAATATGAAAGAAAAACATCAAGCACTTGAGAGAAACAATGGGCAATATCTCTCAAGTGATAAACTTCCGAGTAGACCAAGAGTGGGGAATGAGAATGCTCCTCCAAGATATCCAAGTCATCATGACTCATCCAAGAGAAATCTCTTCATAGGTCTCTATTGAACTCACATCCAATTAGGGTGTAGGCTTCTTGGACTTTCAGATGGAATCTCATCAAGAGTAACCATCTAAGCATGCATCTCTCAACTCAAAAGAACTATAGCCTCACCTAAGTCTCCATGTATCCATGAGTACCAACAAATGATCAATCCATGCTAAAATTCAAAATCATGTCTACACTCTCATGAAGCTCTCAACATATGACCAAATGCACCCAATACAAAGAGAACCACCTAGACCATCAATGCCAAAGCTAAAATCAACTGAATCAAGAACCCATCATGACATCATGATCTAACCATCCCCTCCTAGAAGATAATATGCTCTAAGTGAACATACCACAATCTCAAGAGAAATGTATCATGCCAAAAATTTGATGCACAATCAAGAGTATACCATGACATAACACTAAACATACTCTAAACCATCATCATGTGTCAAGCATCACCAACACCTCAACCAAAAACTCCAAGATTCCCCCATGGCCTTGAGATGTTACCTATCCTCTAATAGTGTACATGCAAAGGTGAAATAATTCTTCTACAACAACATGATCTAAGAATCCCTCCAAACCATTTGCATCACTAAAAAAGATCGTTCATCACCTCATGATAAATACATAGTCAGTGCTAAAGCTCCCACTGAACCATGGTATTGAGCTCTCCAAGCATCATGACACACCATCTCCCAAATCTGAAAAATCTTCTAGGTTCACATGCACAGGTGTACGACTAATCACACCAAGTGAAAACAAGATCTCTAGATCAAGGAGATACAACATTCTACAAGATTGCTTAATCAAATTCCTAGGTACTCACTTATCTTCCATCCTCTTATCTTAAAAATAGCCACACCAATACACAAGTGACCACAAATAAGGCTAGCTAATAAGTCTGCATAAATATTGAATCAAACCTCATGGATATAGACAAGCCACATCTAAGTCATCCCACTGCAATTTAATAGGTGATCAACGTACATAACTGCATAACTCATAGATCCAATCACTAAAACATGCAAACTCACTATCACATCCGTTTAATGCAAATCTAAGATCACAAAGAGAATAATCATGTAGACAACATGACTCAAGCACTAGATCAAGCACACATCCAATTTGCCAGTCATGTCCACATCGAGCATCGTAGTCCAGGAATCCGTCAAACATCACCACAAAGATATTGAGTGACTAATCATGTACCAAAATCTCCATGCAAAGAAAGAATCACACTTCCTCTCACCATGCACAAAGAATACATGTAGAGCTATAACTATCTCATCCAATAACACCTCACATAAAAAAGGCCTTGAAAATAGCTCTTCAACAGATCCACAAATCTGCAATTTTTTTTTTTGATCATGTAAAACATGCAAAACCACTATGTTTGAGAAAACCCATGCACATCCATACCCACTTCACATATGGAAGACTAAAAAGTCTGAAAACACCAAAAAAGGTTAAACCAGAATAATGGAAATATTATTATAGATGAGCATCACCATAGATTTCGAGCGTAAAATCTATAAAACCTTCAAATCCAAGGAACATGAATCTAAGCCAAACAAGTACAACCATCCATAGGGAAAAAGTAGTTTAGGAAATCTAGGCCCATTTGTATGCCAACTCCACAACCACCACTAGTACATGCATCTGAGGGAGATAGGCTATTCTAGAAGCTTCAAGATCATCTAATGATCAACTTCATAGCCTCCATGTATTTAGGGATAATATATGAAACAATGCCTTCCAATATCAGGGTCTAAAACAAGCACCCAATATAAGCACATTCACACCATAGTTTAAACAACCCAAGTTTCTCCATATTGTCAAGGAGCCTAAAAAAACACCCAACATGAAAAATATGTAGCCTACAACCATGAAATTAAACATCACCACCATGTATTAGTGTTATAACACTGTAAAACATGAGCTCCAGATCAATATCATATTAAATGAAAACACATGATCAACTCCATGAAACTCCATCTTCACCATCCTTCAAAATACTCGATGTCGCTTGGAAAACTTGATCAATTGCAAGACTTCCACTCATCAAAGGATTAATCATCAGTAAATTCCTTCAAAACAAATTTCCTCAAGCTTTCCAAGCTGAGAAATATTAACAGAATAAATACCTAGAACTAGAATCACCATGAATTCTCACATGCAAGAACCATGCAACTCATGGAATAGAGCTCTGATACCAATTGAAGGGAAATCGGGCATCCAAAAAATCCATCTAAGATTAGTATGCACCTCCAATATCCAATTCTTTTTCAAAACAAATTACAACATGCTGATACAAGCACATACTACTATGTCATAAAAGTGGAAACATACAGAGTTGATTTCCTATGATATAAACCTTCGAGGAAAGTGATTGCAATTTACAAATATAAAAAAAATTCAGCAACATTGTGGCATACAAATTTAATACATCATAATCATAACAAGAAGAATGAGACAGAAGAGAGAACACAAATATACATGGGTAAAACCCTTTCTGGTAAAAAATCCCACTCTCCAAATAATCCAGTCAATGTATTATTCAACAAGTTACAATACATTTTTTAGGCTCTAAGACTTTACATGGAGATTTACATCTTGTTCCATCTTGGAGGAAAAACAAAAGTGTAACCCTTGTGAAATGAACTCCTCTCCTCACTTAAATCAGCTAAGGCACTAACATATAAATAAAGCTCAACACAAAGAGGTAGGTACCCATGGTTTCGAAAACCATCTTCAACACCTAAGAGGTAAGTTGTGTCACAAACAATATCTTGCTAATCCCATGACACGTTGCTCATAGCAACTTTGAAGGCAACAACACCTATCTCATCCATAACTATCATCTTGCCAAATAAAATGTAAGGACAACATAGAATTTACAATGAGCAAGAATAGGTGCCTTTCTGACCTCACACCACTTGTCAAAAGTGAACTCCACCAAAAATGACAAAAGCTAAAATACAACTCCAATACATAACAGAAGTTGAAAACCAAGAATCTTTAGTAAACATAGGAAATTACCAAATCAATTTCCACTACAACATAGCATCTTCAAAGTGGGTACCAACTTCCTAGATAATAAGGAATATGCCATTTCATCACCTACCATGTAGGATGCCACCTTACCAAGAGTTCCCACAAAGTGAATGACAACTTAAAAAATTTATAACTTAGGATAAATCAATTAGGAAATAATGGAGACACCTTAATCCCAACAATCCACATCTCTTTTCTATTTTTGTTCTGATCCATAGTCGTTCATAGAGCTTAAGGTATCCCCAAGTGGGATGTTGCTATACAAGAAGACTTAAATTCCTCAAAGAGGAATCACACATGGAACTTAGCCCCTCCTTTTAGGGAAAGGAAACTTTTTCAATGCAAGTGAATCTATAAAAATAAATTTAGATAAAATGGGCTAGTTGATAAGCATAAATCTTTCTTGGTAGTAAAAGGATTCTCCCAGGTTTCAGAGATTGACTACTTTGAGACATTTTCACTAGTTGCTAAGATGAATTCTATCTAACTTGTCCTTGCTATTATTGTATTCCATCATTCGGAAGTTCATTAGATGGGTATGAAGAGTTCCTTTATTCACACTGAATTTTAGGAGGAAATATATATAGAGTAGCCATAGGGGTTTTCCTAGGATCCTTTGCTTTTGTGTCATCTTTGAAAGTATCTCTATGGCCTCAAATAGTCTCTTTGGTCTTGATATGCCAACATGACTTCTTTTTCACAATTGGGTTCAGACAATTCCATTCTAATCCAAACATATACATTCTACAATAGGATGATACTCACATTTTTGGTTTTCTATGTTGATGACTTGTTAATCATAAGGATTCATTCATCCACTATCAAGTCAATACATTTTTTTCTACATGATATTTTTTTATGTTTGACTTGGGTCTTTTGCAAATTACTTCTCTGGGATTGAGATCACTCAATCATCTTTAGGTATATTCCTTGGATAATCTAAGTATGCACTAGATATGCTCTCTATATTTTGCATGGCTAATTGGAAGCTTGCACATATTCTATTTTTTCAAGGGTCAAACTTGAGGCGAAGTGTTCCTCACCCTTGGTTGATGATAATTTATATCAATAACTTTTTGGAAATCTCATGTAAATGAGTAATATGAGACTCAAAATTTCATATGGTATGGGCATGGTTTCTCAATTCATGTAGGAACCATATGAGCTACATTGAAAAGCAACTAAGTGGATCCTCCACTACATTCAATGTAGTAGTTATGGGATTCAATATCTATGGATATTGACTTGGTGGGACACAAATATTCAGATTGTATAGGTGATTATTAGGATTAAAATTTTAGTTCAAAGTATTGCTTCTCACTTGGTTCCAATCTAGTTTGTTGGTTGAGAAAGATGCAATCTATAATTGCTCTTTTGTTGATAGAGGCTAAGTATCAAGGGGCCATTAAGGCCACCACTAAGGTTGGCTTTAAAATATTCTCATTGAATTGGACATTCCATTAAAAAATCCTATAAGCAAATTTTATGGTAATTAGAGTGCAATAAAGATCTCAAGAAATCCATTTCACAACCAAAGTATGAAACACATTGAGATACATATGCACTAAATTCAAAAGGTAATTTAGGATGACATCATTCATCTTAGGTATTATTCTATATCAAAGCATAATATGAATTTCTTCACTAAACTCTTCATAGAAAGAAAGTTCCTTCATATGGGAGATTTGTTATGGGTGTAGTGTGTTTCTACTTTACAGGGGTCTCCTTAGCCCTTCATTCTCTCTCTCTCTCTCTCTCTCTCTCTCTCTCTCTCTCTCTCTCTCTCTCTCTCTCTTTCTCTCTCTCTCTCTCTACTTTAATGGGGTATTTTCACTCTCTATTTATGTGGTGCTATTCTTCTTATAGGGAGATTCTTATTTTAGAGGGTGATCTCTATCTACTTGGATAGCGCATTAGGATTTACTTGATGCGATCCATCTTTTCATTCACCTAAGATATGCTTGTTGGGTGAAAATTTTGGAAACTGGGGAAGTTCACAAAATTCTTGTTTCAACTATAGTGTGTGAGATTGAATCTCTCCTAATTGTAAGGGAAGGCTCCCCCTTTTTCTTACTACTCTCTCTATTTGAAACACAAATTTAACTATGAATCCTATTCTAAACTTGGACAATACATCATCCTATTCTCTCTTTAGAATAGATGTTATTCTCTCCTCTTTTCTCAAGAAAGAATCTACAATGCAGAGTGGTAATGATTAATAAAACTTTGAAGTTACAAAGAAATAACTTAAAGTATGTGAATGGAAATACAAATAAAGAAGAAAAGTTTCTATGAAGGCTCAAAGTCCTCCTTAAGAACACTCTCACCATAAATCACAATGAATCCAACACAAAGTCTAAATGCCAAAGGTGTCTTCTTATTTGATCAAATTTGAGAAACAACAATATGAACTCAAAGTTTCACTTTTTCTCTCCACTTCAGCAGAGTTTCATTGCATAAGATTAAAGATAAAAATTATAATAAGCAACCTAATATATATAGGTGAGGTGCAATGAGCTGATCTAGGAAATCTATGACTAAATCAAAGAGGAGTCCTGTTTGACTTAAAACTCATGCATGTTGCAGATGTGAAAACTTGAATACAAAACCACACTTAAGGTTTTCAAGTCTTATTACAAAAATGCGTCTATAGCTCTAGAAAGTACAATAATTACTAAGTGTCACCATACACTCCATTATGATCTTGTTTCATGAGTTCCTCGAATTTCTGCAAAACTTCCTTCATTTGTTCTTCATTAGGTCCCTTGGTGTGGCTTGTGATAACCTTGACCTGAGTGATGGAATCTCTGAGGCTCATGTAGAATTTCTTGTGCTTCTTCAGAAGAGAAGCAAAATCGTCCAGATCAATTTTATTTCTATCAACTTATCAATTGAAGATAATGAGAAAAATTCTTTGTCCACCTCTTCCCCAATGAGAAAACTAATCTTATTGACAATAACATCTTCATGAAGAGGCTTTTGATTCTCATCAAGGAATGTACAAGGAAGTGTTGATATCTTTTCAATGATGTCCTTTCCTTTGTCATTACATTCCCTTTGAGATTTTCTCATATCTCTGACAAGCATTTGTAGGGTATTCATTTGATATTCCAATACCTCCCTTTGTTCAATATACATATCCCTTGAAGGGAGTACTCCATTACCAACTAGCACATCTAGTTGAAAATCTTCCAAATTCAACCATGAGTAGAATTTCTTTTCACATGTCTCTAATTCATTTGAGAATAGATCCAAAGAATTATCTATCTTAGACTTTACATCTTATAGGTTATCGATTAGAGAATCATAGAACATAAGAGATGTGTACCTTGGCTCAATATTTTGTCCATCCATTCACCAACTAACCTTCCTCATGAATTAACCTATTCATCTTTCTTGATGATCCATTCATCAATTGATGAAGTGACTGGTTCAATTACCTTTGATGGTTTTGTTATCTTGATCAAGATATCAGTGAGTTGCTCCACTTGTTTCTTCTTGATTTGTCCTTCTTGATCTTATCTTCATTATAACTTGCTACAAGATTGTCAAAGGATGCTTGAGCATTGTCTACTGTTCCTTGATTTTTCTTCTTTCCCAAATCCTTGGGGAGTAATTATCATTTCTACATACTTATTTTTTGACATATCCACCTTTACCCTAGATAAGGTCTAGGCCCTCTTAGTACCCTTGGGTTTTACAGGAATCAACTGATTGAAGTTGAAGTCATTTGAGGAGATGGCTTGCTTTTTTCATTTAGGGATATTAGAAACTAACCAAGGTGGTACAGGTGTATATCTTATACTTGAGTGGCCAATACTTGAGACACAAGCTCTTGATTCTACATAGTTGTGGTCACAATAGTAGGAGTAGAGATCACAATGGTAGGTGGATTTTCAACAGTTGAAACCTTAGAGGGAAGTTCAATTTCTGACATAAACTTATCAAAATCATCTAGCATAAAAGAGGACACTTCAAAAAAATTAGGAAGAAACACATTTTCAATGTTGTCATGCTGGGTGTCAAGAGCTGACTCACTAGTTGTTGTTGATGGAATGGTGTGGATTACCATACTAGGAGCTTCAAATGCATATGAAAAGGTAGAACCAAAAGAAGTCGGAGTAAATACTGGTATTGAAGGAGGATTTGTACCTGTAGCATCATGCAATGAAGGAGGGATGGCTTCTTGTCTCCCTTCGGACTAGAAGTACTAGGAATTTCTGATAATCTCTCTTCATCATATTCTTCTTCTTCTTCTTTTTCACCTTCTTCATCAAGCAATTCTCCTTCATCTCCATCATGGGTTTGAGTCTCTAGGGTTGAATATTCCCCTTGACTCTTACCTTTCCCAACTGTGAATTTTAATTTGGGAGTCTTTGGAGTTGTTGGATCTTGTCTATTCTTCATCCTTAACTCAGAAGTCTTTCCCACTGGCCCTGCAACGTCATCTTTGGATCTAGTTTAGAAAAGTTTCAATTGAATACCTCTCTGAGTTAGCCAGATATTGGTATTGGCAAGAATATTTTGGAATTAGGTCCTTATTGAAGTTTTTCCCTTTTGGGACCATTGAATAAGAGGCAAAGGTGAACCGACAACCTTATTCTTCTCATACATAGGATCTAAAATGTCACTATCATCCTCAAGATCCTCAGGGATATCAACAAGATTCAGGTTCTGAATTTTCTCCAGAGTAAAGCGATAGTAATCAAGCCTTGTGATATCCTCTTCTATTCTACAATCAATCCAAATGTCCTCTAGCCAGTGAACATGAGTGTAGCTTTTCTTTAGTTTGTTCTTCACACCTCCATAATCAAAATATTTCATGGCCTTGAATAATCTCATTGTTACTCTTCTCATTTCTTCATCCATAGCTTAGCCTTATAGATAAAATTGATTAAATATCCCCAATGGTGAGAGAAAAGTTGAAACAAGTCTTGTGTAAACTAGATTGACGTTCATGCACTACTACCATTTGACGAGCTAACTCCATAAGTATAATTTTGTCTGATGGGTATCTAGGAAGCATGACGAGTTCACCGTAAAATATCCTATTATGAGATATGTAAAGGTGGAGAATTGTAGGAATATGCACCCATATTGATTTAACACATTATAGGCTTCATCTGATACTCTCTTCTTCTGAAGATCTTTATCAAACATACACATATGCTGAGCAAAGCAAGCATCATTAACCCTCCTGAAATGTTGAAAATTATTCTTAATAGTCAACTGTGTGAAATATTGATAAACAAGAACTTGACTCTCGTCTCTTGTGGTGGACAACCCTAGAAAATACCTCATTCAGGTTGTTGCATATACTAGATACAAAGTCATATAGAACTTCAAAGTGGTAGGAACTATGGTCAGCTGTTCACACAAAGCATCAACTATTTGTTTACCCTAGAAGATATTTTTCTTATTTTGCCAGATAATGTGAATGTGTTGATACATCCACTTATGGTAGATATCTGAAATAGGAAGTACTTTTACTCTACCGAGGAGAGTAATCAAATCATTTACCTTATTAATGAAGTCACTTCAATGAACAGTCTCAGACCATCTTGCAATAGTGGGCCTTGGGGTATTTAACCAACTCTCATTGATATTCCTTCTGCATTTATCTGAATTGTTGTCATAATAAGTCAATGCTGATTGCATGTCAATATTGGCATATTGATCTATATGGGGATACTTGAAAATAGTGTCAAAAAGTCCTCAACAAACTTGATGAGATTCTTCTTTCCCTTTGCATCCTTAATTGACCTGCTCACTGGATCATATATGTTAGCTAAAGCTAGCACAAATTTAGGGTTTTGTGCTAACATGGGGAAGGTCACAACCAAATGGATGTTACTATTGATGGTTGCCTCCATTTTGTAGTATTGTGGCAACTCTTTGACTCTTTTCAAGAAATCTTCAAGATTAACATGCCCTATCTCTGCGTCTCTAATTTTGTCAATGTTGGAGGACATAGATGAAGGTGAAAAGACTGGATGTGGGTCTTGCTTCTTGAACTTCATTGTTCTCTTGCTTGGTGAGGGCTCTGTCATTTGAGTGTGATGAAAACTGCAATATTTGAAAAAGATCATCACCAAGTTTAAGCACATTAAGACCCCCTTATAAGGATTCCAAAAATCCTAGTTGATAGAACAAAAGTCTCTTATTGAGTGCAAATTGGATTCATTTTCAATTTGCAAGTGTGTGCATTCAGTGTAAATCAAACTTATAAGTCTGATTTGCACTAAAAACTAGTGAAAAACACAAACAAAGTGCATATTAGACTTACAAGTTTGATTTACATTAGAGAAAGACAAAACTCACAAAGGTGCATATTGGGCTTGTAAGTTTGATATACACTTGGGAAGGACAATCAGATAGGTGCATATTGGGCTTGTAAGTTCGATATGCACTTATGCAAAAAGAACAAAGGAAATAAACTATCTTAGGTGCTAAGAAAGGTTATAACACCAACTTACACCTAAGAAAGTACCATGGTGCAAGTCGGGGTTACAATCTCGATTAGCACCCACATTAAGCACTTAGAAAAAATGAAGTAAAAGGAATGGCAAAGAGAATGGTGTATGGCAGAGCTAGGGCCCTAACATGCACCGTTGGGTAAGTCTCTGGTGCATGGTGGGGTCATAAATCTTCCATCCACCACTTGGGTGATACATAAAAAACATAGTGATACAAATCAGGGGTAAATCCAGACACACATCAGAAGCTAGGGCTTTGATGTGTGCCAGGGTTATATTTATGATTCGCACCAAAACTAGGGCAACAATAGCAAGAAAAAAATGATGTATGATAGGTATAAAATCCCAACACACATCCTCATTCATCATCGAAAGGAGATTTAAACAAAAACATAGGGCGAGGCAATAATAATGGCATACATCCAAAACTAGCATGGCTGTATATCAGGATTATTGTCCCAACCTGTACTAAAAGGCCATTAAAACCAAGGCCGAATAAGTAAATAAAATTACAAAAGCATGAAATGAAGATGGAGAAAAAAAAATACATACTGGGTAAAGGATAGGATCAACCCTAAACAAAGAATCTCTAAGTATCACGAACAACTTGAAGCAATATGAGAAGAACAATAACCAAAAGTGAGAATAAAGGGAAAAGAAGCTCAAGTGAAATCAAGCGCTTGCAAGAAATAAATGCCAAAATGTGCATAATAATGGTGTATTTCAGACTTACAAGTTCAATTTGCACAATTAGACCAAAAGAGGTGTAATTTGAACTTGTAAGTCCAAAATACATGTAACCTAGGCCACTACACTAAATGCAATGTCAGGTTCTAATTCTGACTTTAAACCTAACAAACCAAAGATGGTCTAAAATTAGGTTTAGAATCCGATTTTGCACCAAAACATAAAAAATTCATTTTAAGTTAAAATTTTGAATTTTAACGAAATAAGAATTCAAAAATATGAATACAAAGTATTCAAAGAGCAACGAGGTGACCAAAATTCCTCGTAAAGCTAACGCTTAGAGAAATGAGAACAAATTTAAATAAAAAATTATAGGGGGTTATCTTTTTTTCACCCTGAATGAAAGCAAGGATAACAATGCTTAAGGGAGGTGTTAGTGTAGTATTTTGGGAAAAAGCACAAAACTGTGTCACACTTCGGACTAATTGGGCATAGTTCAACCAAACTTAGTCTAGCCGGATTGAGTTCAGTTAGACTATTTCCTTGCCACGTGGCGCTTAAATGGTACCAATAGTTTAACCGAACTATTGGTGCCCTAATCTAGGCTTTTTGTGAGCACCCAAATGTAAAAGAGTCAAAATAATTCAAAATAGTTTGGCCAAACTCAGTTCGGCTGAACTCACCTATTTGGCAGGTGATGTGCCAACCAAATCACTTATTTTGTCTATATTTCTAAAACTTTTCACTTTTGCTCAATTTTTCTTCAGGCGGAATACTCTTTTAACAAAAATAAAAAATACCCTTTTGTAGAGCTTGAAGTCACGAAGCTGGACATATAATTTTTTAATATTTTGATTTAATTTACTATTTTTTATTTTTTAAACATTCCAAGTAGGTTTTTTAAGTTCAAGAAGAGGCTAATTTGAAATTTAAAAAAAACTATAAAATGATTTTAAAGATATATATTTTTCACTAGATGAGAGAATCTTCTCCAAAAGGGTATAATTTTTTTTTTGATAATGATAAATTTAGTAGACAAAAGGTGACACCGAATGAAAACTACCAAATTTAGCTATGTTGGACTTTACAATATTATTACGAGAAAAATACACATCAATATTTTTTTATTTTAACACTACATATATATGTCCTCTATTTGGAAAATTAAAATCAGAGAAAAATAAGTTCATTTTCATTTTGTTTGGTGACGCCGACTAGAACCCTTGATTTTTAGCATTTTTTAGCAATAAATTTTTTATCTTTGAATATATGACATTTTTAAAAAAAAAATTTAGAAATAACAAACATAAATTTCATTAATATTTCTATATTTGATCAATTTACATCATTTTGAAATTAAGTTTATAAATGTCACTTTTATGTAGTCGAAGTTAAACAGTTTTAGTTGTGTTGACCACTTCCTTTATAAAAGTGTGACACAACATTGTTCTTTTACCCTTTTATTCTCTTATGTTAGGAGGTATTTATTTTTCCCTACACATTATTTAAGTTTCTTAGTTTATTAAATATGGTTAATATTAGGACACATAGAAAGATACATTACTAACATGTGTCACTCTCTCTTACACATGGGTAGTTGAGTTACACAACCTATTTTGGCTTTTTGTGCCACCTCTCATAACCACTATTCTCTATTTACTTGAATAGGTTATGTGGTAATTGCATTTCTCACTTTCTTTTGGCTTTATATATGCCACCTCCCATAACCTCTCTTTGTCTTCAATTGAGGAGGTAACACCACATGCTTTGACATTTACAAAGTAGTTGAAACCTACCACCTTTTAAGAGTGGGAGTTAATGAACCTCTTGGATGTATATACCCTATTATTTCTATACAGACACCACTCTCCTCTCATATTCACTAGTGCAATGATAGTTCAATGATATTATTGGTGTATTCTCAAATTTCTCTTGCTTCTCTAATTTCTCTTTTAGATTTTCTTTCCATTAGCTATTTTGATCTTTGATCATTTTTTACTAGAGTGCATGTGATCTATGATCAACATTAGATCATGACTGAATTCTTACTTCTCATATAATTTAACACTTGCATTAGGTCCCGACATTAGAGAAAATGACACACTAATGCCACAACTTTTTTCTAAAGTTGTTACATGTGCTAAATGCTTGAACATTGTTTGTTTAGATTGTGACTTGTATTGACACTTGTTGGATTGAAACTACTTGTGATATATTAGTTTTTATTTTAAATCTTATACTAAGACCTAATATAATTTTTTCTTATAATATTTTATGATAATAAACTATGTGGCTCTAATAAATAAGAAACTTAAAGCCAATTATAATATGTCAAGATATTCCTCCCATGAATTTTTCTTTTACTTATAAAAGAAACAATAAATGTTAATCTCCATCTCTTATAATGTCCTCAAAAAAGAATCTAACCACTAACTAAATGTAAAATAGAAATGAAAAAGAAAACTAAAACATCCAAAAATCTCCCTAAACATGCAATAGGACAAATATTAAAATTAGCAAATTGTCTAAATTAAAAGAACAAAATTGCATAACAAAACATTGTTGAAGAAAACCATCAATGCAAACTCTCATATCTAGAGAAAATTCATCATCTACTGTTAAAATCAGTAGGTAAGCAATCACAATTCCTAAAATAAGGAGAAAAAGGGACAATAGTGTCACAAATCCTTCCAAATTCTAGCAACTTTTTTTCTCATGAAAGTGTCATAGTCCAATATTTTGCATTATTGTAGCATGCAATACAATAGGAAAAAGCCAATTCATTG
Organism: Cryptomeria japonica; assembly: GCF_030272615.1. NCBI lineage: Eukaryota > Viridiplantae > Streptophyta > Pinopsida > Cupressales > Cupressaceae > Cryptomeria > Cryptomeria japonica. The sequence goes on from NC_081411.1 coordinate 260,032,074, forward strand.
CATCAACATTATTAGCAAGCTCCCACTAAAATGTTATGGAGCTAAACTAGTAGTCAAAACATATACAGGCTTATGAAAGAGATTTTTTGTTTATTTTGAATGGATACATTATTAAAAAATAAAAGCATCAAAAGTCAATCTATAGTCTAAAACAACATTTACAATGATTATAAGTATGAATACAAAATAATGTCAATATCAAATGGGCCAATGTACAAAATAAAAGTATATACAATTAATTATTAATCCAATAGCTTATGCTAGACTAGTAGCACTATTCACAACTATTATCCAATAAAATAGTGGTTAAGCTAATTTTGATTTGAAATAAAAACAAGAGAAATTATATATGAGAAAATTTGTCAACTTATATTAATTGAGCTTTCTTATTGGTTAGTTTGTTGCCAACTAATATAATCTAATGGATGCATTAGTATTCTTACATCCAACAAGAACTAATAATGCACTATTGTTATAATTAGGAATATACATGTAGATAAAAGTTAATTTAGAGTATTTAAAGTCAATTTATTTTTTAGGTCATTCTAAATATATTTGTAAAGCCGAATGATTTATAACTGTTATAGATATATTAAATGCATCTACCTAAGAAATACCGAGAGGGTATCAATTGAAATTATTTTATTTACCTTAATATAAATACTTTGACATATAAATGGTTGTCAAGTTTAAGATAAGTGGTAAGAATTATTCTTAACGCACTGACATTAGCACGTTCACACCATTACACTCCACCTCTTGCTGCCATTGTAGAACACCTCTCGATATTTAAAAGTTTATTAAAATCAATTCTTATTCTATCCAAAATTTGTGATATCAAATTCAAGAATATAGATATTCCTAAATTTATACTAAAAGAATTCATTAAAATTCAATTTTATTCTATTCAAAATTTATGATATCAAATTAACAAAAATGGATATCCTGAATTTATACTTTTTATCCATCACATTGAATGGTGTATGATTTACACAATATATTAAAAATCGAATCTTAAAAAAATCTATAACAGATATCAAACAAAATGAATACCCCTCAATCATATACGAATGGCCAACATATCAGATTAAATGTAGATGGCAGGTCGTAGGAGCAATATCTAGAAGAAGAAATCAGATGTCACAAAAATTCCAAATATCTAGTGCCAGCATTGCATTTGGGGTGTTCCATCCACAGGTTAGTGCGTTCCGATGTTGACTGCATACAATCATTTTTTAGATTTTTTGATGATGATATTTAAACAATATCTTCACGCTGATTTTCAACGTCGTCATTTTCGTCTCACTTCTGTCAAATGTGGCCCTCATTTAATTGGGAAAATTAGATAAATTATGTTTAATATAGGATATTTTGTTTAGTGTGTTCCCTCTGAAAAACCTCATAAAGAGGTTTTTTCTCTTTTACTTTCTTGAAGCTAGTCATATTGAGACCATTTCTAAAGCGTGGTCCTTAGTTTTTTGAAGCATTTTTTTAGTCATCACACTTTGAATATGATAACTTGTGTTTTTCAGGGAGAGATCTCTTTGTGTTTCTATTTGAGTCGATTTTCATGGGTTCTTTGTATATTGATTGTTTTTGGTAAATAGAATTTGTTTTAGGTAATGTCTTTTATGTTGAGTCAAACAATTGTTTCTTAGTTCATTTATAAAAAAATATATGTGTTGAGATTGATCTCTAAAAGGACTTAAAGGAGATTATTGACATTTGACATTTAAATCTGATAAATATGACATATATAAAATGTCTTTTATTTGAATCTCTAAAGAACATATTGTCAATCCAATTCTTCATCAAAATATTATAGAGTTCCCTATAGTTTTTTTCTTTTAGCAAACCCACTCCTCATTTCACTATTGATGTTCCACCTACAAAAAGGAGGAGGGTTGGTCAACCATTATTAGTTGCAAAAATAACAAGAATATTATTGTTGATGGTTCTCTACTAGAAACCCCAACTGAAAATTGTGGCTAACCGCTAAGGTCCCAAGGTGGTACATTTTCAAAACCTTAACACATAGGGAAAGTTGGTATTCCCTCAATTAGTGTGTTGTGCAATGAGGTGAATAAGCTAAAGTTCACCAAAACATCATAAGTAGCCTCAAGTTAAATTCTTAACAAAATATTCTTACCCAACATTCTTCCTCTCCTTCCCTAGTGTTCCAATGATATTCTCAAAGTCTACAGGTGCTTGGAAGAGTGAAACTATGATTGAGATAAACATTAACATAACCAACTAATTATTCATATAAGTAGCTTTAACTTAGAAGATGAATCTTTGTAGAATATCTATGTGTTGGAAGTATGTGTTATTGTGGTTGTCATTGATGTCAAACTTGTGGTTCTAGATAGTTGTTGGTTTGGAATGTGTGTGGTGCAGAGATATCATGTTGTGTTGATGTTGTAGTTGTTCTATTGGTTGCTCTAGAAGTGTTTTGGTTTTGAAAGTGTTGCTGATGTTGTTTGATGTTGTTATCTTCTTTGGTTATGTTTTTATTTTATCATGGATGTGATAGTTTGGTGGTCCAGAAATATCTTTGTGTTCTCCAAATGTTGTGGCATATTTCATAGCTGGTTGTGATATTCTATGTTAAACCTATCTTTGGGTCCGGATATAATTTGTGGAAGGTAATTTATTGTGTTATGGGTCTCATCGAAGCGTGTAGAGATCTTGATCAGATTAATTTATATTAGAGAGTTTGTTTTGACCGTTAATTGTCTATATAGATACATTGCATGTTGGGATGTTGAGGTTTTTATTCTGGTGAATCTAGATCAGTGGATTGAGCTTAGGAAGATATATTTTGGTCCCCTCTTTCTCTTGGAGTCGACCAGTGTGTGTGTTTTTAGTCTAGAAGATGTATTTTATTTTACGCTGACTTGGTTCAAGCTTTGATGATCTATCTTGTATATAAAGAATGAATGTGATTGAATTAAGTGTGTATGTGTGGATGAGATGAAGAAAGAAGAGAAATCAAGAGGAAATGTGTGGTGTGAAGATAGTCAACAATATTTGGTGAAGTGGAGAGAAGAAGAGTTGTGATTGAATGATATGTGAGTTGTTTATGAGATAGAGTGTTGACAAATGTGGTCTAAGTTGTGAGTGTTGATGTTGGTTGTTTGATGCCAAGTTCAAGGACAACTTCATGATCATGAGATCCTTCTTTTCAAATCATTTTTGCATCTTTCCTTGTTGCTGTTAGCTTCGGGTTTGCAAGTCCGGAGCAGTGAGCTCATTCATTGTAATATGATATACATAGTGGATATATTTATGGGCAAGTGCTTATCATGGTTTTTCCTTGTTTGGGTTTTCTATGTAAAAAATCTTGGTGTTCATGTGTTGGATATGTGTTGTTTATTAAAGGTTTATGTGTTGCATTAATTTTTGTTTAGACTGATTCACCCCCCTGTCAGTCCTACCTTGGGTTCAACACTATGTAGCTAACTATTAGTACTTTAGATATGATGATGTAAATCATGGTATTTGTTAATGAATGACATCTCCTAGAATATTCATACCTCACAATTAAATATATGTGAATGATATTTGAAAAACATTTCTAGGTATAGATAGTCATATCTTTTGGTAAGATAAAATTTCTCTTTTTTTGTTGTTTGTCATATAATATGAAAATATGATAATTTTTGTGAAAAAATAATAAGGTGGGTCATTGTGCTTTTCTTCACCTCTGTCTCTCCTAAGTGGCATCAAAATTTAGTTTTGCATAGATGTAACCCCACTAACATGGCATTATGGATTTTTTAAAACATTAATAGTCATTCATTTGGATTACTTAATATTTATGTCTCTAAGATTTTATTGAACAATTTCTTCTATAGAAATGAGCTATTGATTCAATTGCTTCCACCACTCAGATTTTTTTGTAGAGATTTTAATATGATTAGTCAATGGATTATGATAAATGTGACATCTTTCTTATAAGGTGCATAATTGACAAGAGAGATTCTTAGTATTGCATGCCCAAAAAAACTAAGGATCTTTGATCCCAATCTTAGGTATTGTCATGATCATATGAAATGGAACATCAAAATCAGCCTCACGACCATGTTTGATAAATTTTATAATTGTCTTGATAGATATGTTGTTAGTTTAATCTCTCTTTTCATTTACAAGATATTTTTCCTTGTTGAGAGAACCTCTACTAAATGTTCCTTAATTAAAATTAAAATTTAACGATACAAATTTTTTATTTTAAACACGTCATTACTAACTTATAAAAATACCACTTTGTCTCATATTTAATGTGTTTAAAACTATAGATAAATCCCATGTAATAAATAGTCTAGATATAATGGTGGGATGTTTTCATCAAGTGTATTCCTTGCTTCCTCCAAGTTTATGGGTGTCAGTTGGTTCACTTCTACATTTTCTCTTATGAGTCCACCACCGTAGAGTTTAACCTAGTGTTCGTAAATAGATTTTTCACTGCGGTTGATTCTCCAAATCTGACCCCATTTGCCCAAAGAGCGGTGACAACTGTGCCGATAGTTGGAGAGATTGCAATAAAGCCACTATCTTCTCTACATTTGATAGGGGCATCTACCTCATCTGATGGGGGTTTTTTAGGAGTTTTGTGTACTCTTAACCTAAAAGTACATAAAGGAGAAGACACAAACTAAAGAGAGATAACTAATGAAAACACCAACAATAGACATACAGATACCATTTGAGATTCATGATGAATAACAATTACAATGGGGGCTTAAGCACAAGATGTGTTTTAGATATACAATGACGATGAAAGAAAGACAACTAACCTCAATATACAAAGAAATAAGTTTTACTAACACATAAAATTCGAGATACCAAGAAATGATGTGTTTCATCAACTACATATATTTTGGAAATTTGTAAATCAATGAATTCCACCAATACACAAAAGGATTATCAATTTAACATATGAGAAATGGATAATCATAACCCATAACACATTCAAGATGTAGGAATCAAATGCATTCTTGTTTATTCTTTTGAAAATATACAAGTCCAAAAGCTTTGAGTACAAAATGTGAAAACCAAAAGTTCTCTTGAACCTTCCTTCTGTAAGAGTCCCCTTTACAAATGAAAAATCCTTGTATTTATAGGCTACCAACCCATAACCACTTTTCCTAACTACTTAAAATAACCACTTAGGTTATCCCATTAGGATGACTACCCAAGTTAGCCACTTCTAGTAACTACCTTTCTGGAGACAAGTTAGGATTTATCCAACTTTTACAAAAATCAAGCCCAAACTTTGACTTTAATTACAATAAGTGGCATAAGTCACTTTTACAAGAAGACAACTTCAAACTTGCAACTTCAATGAAAAAACAAATCATAACCTATGTTGATGCACTTCTCCATGTGTTTGCTTGCTTCATTTGTACTTGTAATCATCTCGCCACCCATCTATTTGAGGACATAGATATTTGTCTTTCCATGTGAAAGGAAAAGACAACTTTGAGGTTCTCCATAAGGATGTAAAGGATCGATTGTTGCAATATGTCCATACATTGATACAATGATCATTGACATGAATAAATATTTGTCCACCAATAACCTATCTTTAAGGAGATGCTTTCCAATTGCCTCTACATCTACTAAGCATCTTCACTTGATTTTTATCACTTGAATTTAATCAAATCCTTGTGAGTTGGTGTTTGTCATCGTTGGAAGTCATAAGTCTTATTTGAACAAGCTTGATGTTTTTTCACAATATAGAAAGTAGTGTTTCATTAATGAATCCCTTTTCAAAGCATCCCACTTTGCAATTAAACCTCCATTCTAAGATATAAGAAAGTAGAAGAAATTTGTTGAGATCTTCAATATTTAACCAAGGTAACATTGTGAGATGCCATAGGTATACAACACTTTGTGTATAGGAATATAAGGCTCTCTTGATGAATTACTAGCACCATGCATTTATGATGAAATAATATTCAAGAATATTCCCCTGCTAAACCCTTCGAAGATTTTTCAACTTTCCACTGCTCTTTCCAAATGCTCCATGCATTCATTATTAAATCCTTTGACATTTGGCACAATAACTTCAACGTGTTCTTTGAAAACTTTCAAGTGCCTTTTCAAATCTACATTGTGAGACCATGCGACCACAATTTCTTTGAGGTATTCTATCCAATGGTTTACGTGCCTTGACTACTTTTTCATCTCTTGAAATATTGTAAGCCCTTTTCATCAAATTTATTGTATGCACATCTCGCAATTGCGGCATTCCATATGTTGACATCTCTTTAAGACATATTATCAAATAGTTTGTATGCTTTGTGTTGTCCTTCGCAAGAGCATTTCCAATAGAAATATATGACAAAATCCTCTATCAGTTGTGGTTTGATGGGTACACATATCCTGTTTGTAAGATTCCATTTTGTGCAGGCAGGGAGGATGTTGGCAAGGTTGTTGAATTAAGCCTTACTCTTGTCAAATACATTTGTTTGAAAGTTTCTAAAGATTTTTTAACACACAATTTTGTGCATTTCCTTCAATCATTGGAATCCATGAGGCCACATTTCTTCAAGGAAATGTGTTATACAAGCCACAGTCATTAACTATGCTTCCATAGTTTACATGTATGTCTAGGCCGTGAGGATGCTTGAAAATGTCTATCCGTTGCATTTACTTGAAAGTTTCTAAAGACATTTTAAACAAATGCATTTAGTGCATTTCCAACAATCATTTCATTCTATTCGTTGAGATGACATCTCTTTGAGGCATGATTTTCAACTCTTCATACGTCAGGTTTGGCTTTATATTTTGTGCATGCATGTTGACTTGAGGGAATTGCAACTGCAATTTTGGAGAAAGATTAATATGCTTTGATAGATGTCTGTAACCTGTCCGAGAACTCTTATCTCCATACATGTGGACATGAGGGTGCTAGAAAAGGTTGCGGATTTTGGCTTTACATCAGCTGAATGTATTTTCTTAAAAATTTCTAAAAGCTTTTTGACAAATTCATAAATTTCATCAAAATTCAAACAATAAGATATTTTAGTGGTATTAGAGCTAGTGATCTTGCCAGCCTGTTAGGGTTTCAGCAGCGCATGTCAAATTTTACAGTTGCATGTGTGTTAAATGTTATTGTATGACGATTTGGTGAAAGATGATTGCATGTGATTTTTGGAGCAGTTTATGAAGAGGGTTACCATTGCATGTTATTTTCAAGTAGTCCTAGTTAATGTATTTGCGTTGCATGTCAATTTGGTGAATACCCAGATCTTGCATGTCAGTTTGGTGAATTTACATGTCAGCTTTGGTGACTACCCAAAACTTGCATGCCTGTTTGGAAATTACCCAGATCTTGCATGTCAGTTTTGGTGACTACCCAGATCTTGCATGTCAATTTGGTGACTACCCAAATAGTTGCATGTCTATTTTGAGTGTTGCATGTTTTTTTTTTTTGTTGCATGTCACTAGGAATGAGTAATGCAACATAGTATCTTGTCATCTTTTGGGTACAAATTTAGTTTGAAATTAGTTTTTTTAGCCACATACAAAAAGTTAATTAAATGTCACAACAATGGGTAGAATTATAGATGGAAGATCGATACCTACTTTCCTTTTGAAATCGATGTCACATACAACAGGTGTAAAAAAGGTTACAACAATTGATAAACGCGATACAAGTTCATCAAGGAAGGATAGAAGGGATAGTATAAGTCCACAAAGAAATGATTGTCATATGGACAAGATTATGAATGGTATGAATGACTTCTTTCAAGCATTTCAAAAATATCAATTGGGTATGTTATTATTATTAGAGAAATTGCTTTTGGAGGAAGAAGCTAAGAAGATGGATAAGAAGCATAAAAATGATGAACACATTGAAGTCACAAATATGAGCATATAGATCATTCCAATGCTGATAATTCATTTAAAGAAGAGACACATGAGACTTGTGGCAGCTATGGTAATGTTGCTAAAAGGGAGGAAGTTAATTCTAATTTGGTTATGCATAATAATAGTGGTACATTAATTTTGCATGATCCATTACTTGAGAATGCATCTACATATGTTGAGGATATGAATAAGGAGGTGGAAACAATGGATCCCATTGAAGAATGTGTGGTGAAAATATTTATTGATTTATATTTGAGGAAGTATTTAACCAATCAAGGAGAACTGAAAGAGTCTACTTATGTTTTGACATCAAACCATCATGACTCTTCGACTAGGCATAAAGTTGCCCAAGAGATTAAAGAATCCACAAGTTCACTTCAATCATATGAGGGTTTAGGCAAAGAGGAATCACATACTATTCATAGGGCTATCTCAGGGTTTGCCAAACCAGCAATAACTAATCCACTATGTGGAGGGAATTTAGAATTTTCAATATGTAGTGAACTAACATTTGTTGATGACCATCAACTCATGAAAAGAGAGGTGATTAAGATATATGAAGACATCACACAAATGCATTAAGAAAGGACCGATTCCTTGATTTAGAACAGCAGTCCCTTACCTATGTAGAATCATGAGCTAGCAGCCTTTACACATGAAGATGATGGTATTTTTGAGTCTTCTAGTGTTGGCACTCACGTTGAAGGTGTCAAACATGAACTATATATTGTGGATTCAAGACACAAAGGTTCTAATTCTGTACATCATACCATGGAAGATGTTAAAAGGACACAAGATATGTGTGATGGTTGGTTACAAAGAGGTGAGAAGGCAAAGGAAGCTAATTTGATAGCCCAACAAGGCAAGTTTCCTCTACAATAGATTCAGGATACACACCACTCCATAGTTGATGAGCGAGAGCCTTCCAATATTGAAATTTTTGTTGATGTTGACAATATTAAATTAGTGGACATAATGATTCTATGGCTGTTACTATTAGTGGACCAACCACTCATGAATTGACTTTGGGTGTTGGTGATGACATCTACATTGCAAATTTGATGTTGGCACCTAATTCTTGTGATGGTACAACTGCTTATTGGTTGGCATTTGAGCCAAATGACATGGGTTGTTTAGTGACAAGTGATTGTCCTACATGGCTGCTCACTACATTTTAAGAATTGTTTGGGTCTACATCAGCTATTAGTATGCATTGGAGTGTGTGGAACAAGATTACTTAATGGAAAATCCTCATGAGATGGGTCTTCTACTTTTGCCTTGGTATGATAATACCATTTCCATCCTATTTGTTGTTGGTCTAAGATATAACAATGGTATTGATCAGTTGGGTGTATTGTTTCACATAGATTCCATCGCATTAATTCATGGTTTGTGGTGTATTAGCATTGATATCAAAGTAGCGCAAAATTTTGGTGGAACTCACTAGGACAATTATTTGTGAGGTGTCGAGCAGATGATCAACATTGACAATAGAAAGTTGAGCTCTCATAAACCAAGTGTTGAGTCTAGGAGCTGAAATGGGACTTTGGCACAACTAAGGATGACAAGAGAGAGCTAGTAACCGCACCAACATAGAAGGGAGCAAAAACTAACCTCAGCCTCTAATAGATGACAAAGTCCATTGTGATAAATTGGCCAAATAAGTTGGCAATACCAAAAATAATCTACTCATCCTAGTACTAAAGAAGGAGGCCCAGGAAGTGAAATGAAGTTGGAACAACACCTGACAAGAGAGTGTCAGGTTTAAAACTGGATGTCATCTACTCAATAGGAGTTGTTTCTTCCCAAAGAGCCAAGGGCTTAAGAAGAGTATTTTCATGCAATCTTGTAACATGGAAAACATGAAGAAAAATATACCTTTGGGAAGGGTCAAGATGGAGAGACTACCTTCGATAGCCCATTTAGTAGCAACCCATTTCTAAATAACCACAATATCAAGGCGCTTACCCACAAATTTTCCAACTAGAGCATTAGTCATTTTCACCAAAGGTTGTCTTAAAGTTCAATATCCTTGATATTGAAATAGTTTCCAAGCTCAAATTTTTCAACTGTCAACCCACCTATGGGCAAAGTCTGACCTCCATAGAACAAATACTTCTAGGGGACCTTAAGGGGAGTAGACATGCCAGAAGAGTTGGCCAAAGGATCATGATGGCCCTCCAAGGAGTTGACCTTTGAAACAAGGGCCTTAGAATCATGATGAGAACCCATAACCACAATCTTTGGGGAGGATATTGTACTCCTAGAGGCGTTGACCTTTAAATCTGCATGTAGGACAAAGGTCCCAACATGAGGAATTGAGCCATTCCCCACAATCTCCAGGAAAAAGGAACGTGTTGTCCACCAGGCCATCCTACCCCATAGAGTCCTACAGATTATCAATCCCAAGTCTGAATAAGCTCCCATCAGCCCTTCCTATGCTAACGTAGAATGTGTTAGGCGGTTCCTACCTACCACCGCTTGTGGAGCATATTTCAATTTTTACAAGGCCTACTTTGTAGAGTGTTGTACAAATATAAATATTATAATAAATATAAAAAAGAAGGAACACTTTCAAACATAAAATAAATATTATACCATGGCACATGTGTACAAGGGAAGTACATTTTCATTATAAAAAAATTCACACTCTAAAGTAGCCGAATGTATTACCCAGTAAACAATATAATTATGATACACTTGTATAGAAATCCTTTATGGTCATATCCCCAACCATAGATATGGAGGAATATTGGTAGCTTAATGTACACACTAAAAATTGGTATCACCTGCATTCTTCATTTTTAACCTAATTGTGTGTATAATATTCATTATCCGCGCGATCTTGCCCCATTTCGCCTTTCCCATTTTCTATCCAGATCATTTCCTTTTCTTCCCACTTCGAGTTTGGGATTTCATTTTATCCTTAGCTTCATCCCCTTTTCATCAAATCATTCCTTTTTTTATTGTGCACTGTCGGTTTACCTAATTTTGTCACAATTAGGTCATTCTACTCTCGTTTCGGACTTGTTGCTTCACCTTTTCCAATTTCCTTTCCAGATCATTTCATTTTCTTTCCATTTTGAGGTTTGGCATTTCATTTTATCCTTATCTTCATTCCCTTGGTGTTGGTTCATTCCCCTCTCGATCTAGTGATGTTAGTTTTGTCTTGAACTCTACTTTGATTAGGTTATTTTGCTTCCCTTTTGTCCCATCGCTTCCCACTTTCCATTTTTTGTCTCAATGGTTTCATTTTCACCTCTTCTCCTACCCCATGGCATTGCATTCATACCTTTTCTATCTGTTGACCCACTTTGACTCGATTCACCCATTGTCACTCAGTTTTACCCGGTTTAACCTAATTTTACCATTTTCGCTCAATTCTTCCCATTTTCTATCTAAAAAATCCCAATTTCACCCATTTTGATCAAATTGACTTAATTTGACCTAATTAAGGTCTCTATGTGTCAGTTTGACTAAGTCTCTCTTTTAGGTTTAATTAATTCTTTAATTAATTGAACCCCCCCCCCTTTTTTTGATGGAGGTCTAGACCTGCGAGCATGATAGCTCAGTAAGGGCATGAAGCCCACGAGCTAGCAGCCTAGCAAGGGCCTTCACAAAGTATTTTTTTGCACCTAATACGGGGGCATGAGCCAATAGGTTGAACCTCTTCGGCTAAGATCCAATGAATGAGGGGTATCCATACCACCAAATTCGCCTAGGACACGATCCCAACCTCATCCTTATGATGTCGAAGCCTTGCACTCAGCAAGATTTGATCCCTGGTGGACTCATTTGGAGCCATTCTACTTCACTAGTAGACCAAGGGTCCATTGACAATTGAACCCCTTTTTACTAAATATTCATCTTTTAATCTTTCATCATTTAACCATCTCCTTTTAAAATTAATTAAATAATTTATATTTTTAATTAATTTCAAATTTCATAATTTAATTAAATGATTTTAATTATTTAATTAAATATTCAATTTCTATCTTCCATAATTTAATAATTTATTTAAATTATTCAATTAGCTAATTGTGTCATTATTACATAAATATTTGTAATATATTTAATTATTCATCCTAATTATCCTCCTAATTTTTTAAAACGGAAACAATGTCATAGATATTTTCCCTAATATTCTCTTTGATTTTCGAAAATCTTTCTTTTTGAAAATATCTCATTATATCTTAATTTTAAATTAAAAAAAGGAGCATGCATCCTCGAGAAATATTCTTTTTCCTTTTTCTTTTCTTTTTCCTCATCTCCTTCATCATTCCTTGAATGGCTTCTCTAACGTGCACTCAATTAGGTCCATCCATTTGATAAAAAATCTTTTCAATCCCGTCCATCCATTGAGTCTTTGGTTTTGTATAAATTGGGACGTCTCTTTAAATCAATTCATCTAGTTTTCTCATCATCATTCTATCGAAATAGCTTAGCAATCTAGCTTTTATGCATCCTTATTCTATCTAATTTTTTAGCAATCTTAATCATCTAATTTAATAAATCACACTTTTGAGTAATCCTTGTTATCACCCTTGCTTTCGTTCATACTTGCACCTGCACGATGAGAGCAACATCAATTAGAGGAGAAAGAAAGAACAATGGAGCCACACTGAAGTAATGGTGATACTTGCATGTTGTTTTCATATTTTATTCATTGTGTTTCAGTATCTCTATTGGTAGAGGATTAGGATATATTAGCATAGTTGTTTACGAAGTTTATGATTTGCTTTCAGATTGTGCTATTTAATTTTATTTATCATCTAACCGTGTCCCAAATCTTTTCATGATCTACACTTAACAATATGTACAAAAATATCACACTATCTCTATATCAAGGATTGAGTATATATATGCGATATAATACATGAAACCATTAAGTAGTACTTAGAAAACCATGAGCTCAAACCACCGTAAAATTTGATACACAAAAACATAACTTATAAATCGAACACCCAAATCTCAAGACAAGACCACTAGCTAAAAATAACATATTCCCTCCACCTATCATAATTTTTTTATAATCCATTCATCAAATTAAGCATTATATTTTACTTCCATTAGCTCTTGCCAATGATGCCTTATGATATGTCATAAAATAGATCATAAGTTGATCAAGAATTATGACTATCTCTTACAGATCTTGTATGTGTCCAATATTTTTTACATTTCCCATTCAAAAGGACTAACTTCTAAAGGCCACATCATTTAATTTGGGAGCCTGACTGGGCCTCTTTTTCAAAAATTGTAGACATTAAAGAGACCTATGCAACAAGCACCCCTAAAAGTGATTCCAAATAACTTTAAATGTTTATTTGGGTGAAAAAACAACTCTACAGCCTATACATCAAATATTTTTATTTTATAACCCAAATGGCACATGCTTTGTAACTTTAGCTTGATGAGATGTCGAGACAACATTCCTAACAATTTTCCTAATACTATTGAAAATATAACTAATAATTATATAGATAATATAACATCTACATATAGAACTTTGTGGCACACATAATAGAGAGAAATACAAGGCATACATAATAGTCCACTTTAGTGGATTAATATGTGGTATTATGCTTAGAAAGGTGCCTAGGGATAGCAAAAGTGAGAAAAAGACAAGAAAATAAAATTTCTAAGATACTCCTTGTAACAAGGAAAAGGTGATTTCTTCAAAGACTATGTCATGGAAGCTATTTCAGTTGTAACATATTTTACATTAACGATACTAAAACCCTAATCTTTGACTAGATCGCATCCTCATATATTACATTTTGTTCAATTTCAAACATCCATTATCACTGTATTGCATTAGTGTTAGCTATAATTTACAATTTCACAAAGTACATTGCTTGGTGCATATTTCAAATTCTATCAAAATTATTGAATTGAATAATGACATTTGAATAAGGCACAAAGAAATAAGTTTTTTTATTCATCTTCCCTAGAATAGAAAGCTTGTGTAATATTTTTTGTGGCACTAAATTTATTTATAATTGCAAATGCTTGTGAACTTTTATTGTATGAGTATTGAAGAGTGTAAAGACTCCACAAAGTTACATAAGAAGTTATAGGTCGTACAATTTGAGTCAAAACAACAAATATGTAGATCAAGACCATAAATATAGAGGCTTAATGGCATTGTTATATTTTATAGAGCATGCCATCTTAGTATGCCCATTCCCAATAGAATCTCATCTTTTTAGCACTAATCTTTTATCAATGATCAAATGAATTTCATTTTCTAACTTTCAAATATACATTTATTCTAATATTTTTATTCTTATTATTAGTTGCAATAGGTAATTTCATTGCATTCATTGAAGCATTAACTAGTTATTAATAAATGCGAAACTATAATTTATAAAAATGAATTTTCTTCAAATTGATTAGCAAAAACTATTTGAGCATTATAGGAGCAAATTTTCAAGAATGAAAGATGTTTTAGATTTCTTTCTATTTGAAAAATAATATAACATTTATTTTAAGTAGAATAATGAACAAATATGATATCTTTTGGCACACTTTACCTATATTCCTTTAAAGATAGGTAAACTAGTATAGATTATTATATATTATGCCACTTATTGAATAGACAATAAATATTATTATTGTAATACTGTCAAAACAAGTACTACATTTTCTATGAATTTTTTTGTATTCGATTGTGTGTAATTTTTTCCATCAACGTTGCAAATCACACTCCGTGATTCATTATCAGGACGGAAAGAATTCCAAAGACATGAAAAGAAGTACTACATTACAAATATTGACATTACACTTGCGTTAAAAATAAATAATTTAATCTCTAAATTTAATTGTTTTATTGAAAATAATTAATTTATTTTGAAAATTAGACAAATTTTTTTTAACAATATCGTGTAATTTAAGATACACAATAAAAAAATGTCTACTTTATCATTTATAAAAAAATATTAACATGCCTTTTAATTGTGCAAATGTAAAAAATCTCCTCATTTATTACCATGCAAGTTTTTAGAACCATCTCACATATTTGCAAATGAAAAAATCAAGTCAACTTCCCATTTCTAAATTAACTTATAATGTCCTTATAATTAGATCTTCCATGGGTTGTAGGCTGACAAAAATCACGCATCCAATCATAATTTTGGTATGTAAAATTGTGAATCTAATATGAAAATCATTTTAAACATATAAAGGTGTAATTTCAAACTTATCAACATATTCACCTTTTTTTAATTTAGCAAGATCATAGAATTACGATGCACATTTGTAAGTTGTATGTAATTGTGTAAATGAAGCCCATATTTTCACCTTTTGACGTTTGCTTATATTTTAGTTTACATTCATGTGTATAAAGTTCAATTATTTTTTCATGATGACAATTTAAATTGTTAAGTTCAAAGGAAAAGTAAATTCATATCACTTCATTATCCCATTGACTAGGCAACCTTCAAACATGAATTTTTGAATTGTGAGTATTGCAAACCACGTGTTAAGCTTTTTGAGAACATGTATTGACAAGTAGGAACTATGGACTAGAAGAATTCATGACCATGTATTGCAAATTTCAAGAATTATTATTGACCAATCTAATGAATAATTGAATTCACATAATTATAAAACATAAACCGAAAATAAAATGATCAAAAAAATGAAACTACATGTGAACCCTACTTTTCTTCCATTGATGAGTTGATCAAACATTTAATCACTTCCAAAAAAAATTCCAACTTTACGGGGGGTTATGATTCAATTTAGAAAACCTCGGGAGTTAGGTTGTGTGTCCTATGGTTTTGGATGGTTCTTTCTTGGTTGATAGGGTTCTCCCTTGTTCAACTTCTAAGGGAGTGTGTCTGTTTGCTTCTCTTTATTTTGTGGTGATTGGTAAATAGGCTTTGGCCCTTAGTTCTATTTCCATGGGGTTTTCTTTGCTTCTTTGGTTCAGATGAGGGAGTTCATGGGGTTTAGTGGTTGTGCATGTTTTGGAGGTTGAGGACATCCTTATTGAAGTGAGATATATTTTGGTAATGGTTTGCTGGCTTTGATGGCATGTTGGGGACTGGTATCCCTATGTGGGTTTTACCAAAGAGGGCTCTACTTCCTTTGTTCCTACTTCTACCAAGGGCTCTGACTTTTTTTGGGCGACAATGTTTTCTTCTAGGGTCTCTACATATGCCCATTTCTCCCCTCTTCCTCCTACGGGTCCCATTGAGGTGGTTCCCACTAGATCTATATGTACTAGTAATGGGCCTATTGGTGCAGTCCTTGTTGTAAATCTTTCCCAAAAGTTTTTGGGCTTTTTTTTGCCCCTTTCCATTGCTATGAACATGATTGTTCATAGTAGTTTCACTCATAAAAGGTTTTAGGGTGCCATTAAAAACCTAAAGGTTCTTTTTATTTTGGGTCATTCTTTGACTACTGTTTCTACAATTCAAAATGCTCTTGAGCATGGAAGATTTCAGGGTGCCTTCCAAAACTAGTTCTTTTTGAGATATTTGTGGTCTCTTTCCTTGTGTGAGACTATCTCTGTTCAAGGTGGTCATTTAGGTAAAAGGTTGTGGATAGCCTTTCAATGCATTGTTAGTTTACGATTCCCTTGGCTACTTTGTGTCTAGTGCAAGGTTTTTTTTTAGAAGATGGTTTATGGTTCCTTCATGAACCTACTTGCCTGTGGTAGGATCTAGCATACATTGGAATTCTACTCAATCAAATCTCAAGAGAATTTACATTTGAGATCTCATTTGAACAATTTACTCCAAATAATACCCAAATTTTATTTTGCTAGAAAATAGAACCTGAACAATAATAAACACTAATCAAGATTCTTATGGTCTATAATTCTAATCCTCTATTACTTAGCCAATTTTTCAATAAGTAGATTAATTGTTTGTTAATTTTGTGTACAATTCATGATGATATTTTTATTGTTTATCAATATTTCATACTAATATACATAATTAGTAATTTCCAAATTCAACATATTTTTTGATTCCTAAATAAATCCTTGAAAATAACATTTGGATTTGGTTGATAGCTTGGAATCATAAAATTTATAAACTAGATCCAACAAAATTTTATGCAATTTTCTTAAAGGAATGTTTAAGCCTTGTGAAAATTTTCTTTCTTTTAAAACTCAAAACTAGAAATCTTTATAAAGTGTTCTATGGTAACAATTGAGTAGCCTATTGCATAAATAATAGGATTTAGGTAACATGTATCCCTATGGACCTACTATAATTGATTCACCTTTTAACTATTGATTAAGGAATTGTGGTTACTTTGATTGATGCTATATGTCAAGTAGATCAAATGAACTTGAAATCCTTTTAAATGGCACATGGATTTAGTTCAATCATATTAGAGTTTTCTTACAACATTAAGCTAAAACTTGGTAAATAGAAATTAAAAATCCAAAATAATTTCTTACAACATTAATCTAGAAATTAACACTTAATAATCCATATAACATGCTTATTTCCAAATCGATACTAAACATTATAACTAAAAATAGGCTAATAATTACACTATAGACATTAAAATATTAAAACTAATCTTGATAACCCTTTTAAAAATATTACACATATATAAAGAATTATAAGTAAAAAATATAATCTTTATAATAATAAATACTAATCTTATGAATACCTTCAACTCCTTAAAAATTACATATCAAAATATCATGAAAACAACAAGAACATTAAACCTCTTATATAATAAAATACTCTTATTATTAAGAAAATATACATATAAACAACAATACTATAAACTATTTAAAACTAATTTAATATTTCAAATCATCCTATATATATCTTGAAATTGAATTACAAACAATTTATTTTTGGAAAAATGAAATCTTACTAAATACAAGATACATAATGAATACCTTCAATCTTACTACTGGCAAATCTATCTTCAATCCATCACTTAAATGGAAATATCATCCTTTATTTTGTCCAAGGTTTCTGAAAGAAAATATCTAGGAGAAGAAAACAATATCATTGCCAGCATTCCATTAGGGTTTTCCATCTTTCGTTTAACGTGTTCCAGTGTTGACTGGATAAAATCTCTTCAAGAGATTTGTTGATGATGATATTCATAGTTGTCTCCTATAACTAAAACTCTTTTCTTTGTACATGTGATTTTATTTACGTCAGCAGAATCAAATCTGTACGATCGTAGACAAAGCGAGCATCACATTGAATCGTGACAGTAAAGGAGAGGAAAAAAAAGGTAGGAAAGAGGAGTGAACAATCCCAAAGTAAGTTTCATCTTCACCCTGTTTTTCCACACTCGTGACTATTCAACCACTTAAAATGCACATAATATAAGAGAGTTTAAAAAAAAATTTGTCTTAAATTTCAAAAATTTGCAAGTTATCCATCCTTATTCTTAAATATCTTGGAATGGAGACCATTTGTTCAGACTCCCGAATCCAGGATTATAAGTTTGTGTAATTAATTATTATTTTTTGATTAAGAACATTGATCTTGCTAACTTATAGAACAATGTAAATTAATGATGTGAAAATGAAATATGATTTGTCCGATATTTTTGATTGCTCATGACAATCATGAGAAGTTACTTGAGACTTCTAAAAAATGTAGAATGCTCACCGACACTACTACATTAAACAGGAAGAAAATATTATCACGTCACTGCATACCTAACAGAAAGAAAATATTAGCACTCAAGAATATCAGAGACTATATAAACAGCTCATCCTCTCCTCTCATCATCTCGTAATGCCTTGTTGTTTGTCTCTTTTCTGTCTTTCAATCTCAATTGGTATTTATATTTCAAACAATCTTTGGTTGGATTTTTATTTGTTGTCTACCAGGCGGTCGGATTCTTTCACCCAGAAATATGAGAAGCCTCCAATCTCAAGGTTTTATTCATTGAATTCAGTGAGATGTCAATTTTGTTTCAAATCGCAGTGGCTTAACTTGGCTATGAAATGGGGAGATCTGCAGGGCGATTCTTCTCATGAGTTTCCAGGAATAAAACCTTGAGCTTGGAGATTTCGAATATAGCGGGTCAAAAAAACCTAGTCTGATTGAAAAAACAATACTGATTGATTAGTATCATCTGGTTTTCAGTGCAATTTTTAAATTTTGATTGTCTGATAATTTTTATATATAGAAAAAGATATGATTTTTATGAAGAATCATAAAATATGATTTGAAATGTTAGAAATCAAAATTGTCGCCCAGTCAAAATTCGGAAATCTGACTTGTGCTCCAATCTTTAAATTAAATTAGTCAGCTTTTAGTCTAGCAAACATGTAAATCTGTATTCCTGTTTGTTTATTTTGTGCTGTATTTTCACAGGCAGTCATTAAATCTTCTAGTTTGTAGAATATATGAAGAATAAGTATGTATCTATGATAGTAATTTTGTTTGGAATGGGTCTCAATGATTTTGCATACGTTTCTACAGGGCATTCCAACTTACATAAATCCCCTTTCTAGTGTGCTTTAATGGATGCATACACCCCGTCCCTATGCTGTAGGTAGAGACAACGCTGGAAAAAATTGTGAAGAGGGATCTATACCTGACAATGGTTGGACTTAGATAGTAGAGTTTAAGATTTGATTCGGTTTAAATAATTGTCAGATTTAAATACTTTTAAATTTTGATTTGTTTGATTTTAAAATATTACTTGTAATTTATATGATTGTAGTATGGTATTGTCTTTGTACTTTTTGTTTTTCTGAAAATATGAACATGTGAAACAACATTGAAATGGGCGAGAGTGGGAGCGGAGGGGTTAGGGTTTCAGGTGACGGGGACAATGCAGGGGCTTCAGATTTTGATAAAGATGGTGGAGAGGAGGGCTCGTTTGGTTTTGCGCTGTTATTTTCGGCGATGCTCCTGCTTGCTTTTGTGGTTTCAGAGCTTGTGGTGGGTACTTCTTGCACGCCTCCCTGCTGGGGGCGTTTCCTTGCTGTCGGCTTCTTCACAACCTTCTTGTCCTTGGCGGTCTGTGTGGCTTTCTTTGTTGGCGTGGGAGGTTGCAAGTTTCTGGCTTCTGTGTCTCCCCTTCTTTTCCGCAGTGGTTTCGTCCATTTCATCAACAATGGGCTCCTTCTTGTTAAAGCTTTGTGGGTGTTGATGAGCAGTAGGTGGAGTTGTTTTGGGGCTCCCTGGTCCTCTCAAGCTTTGCTTGTGTGCTTTCACGCCTATCTTGTGTTGTTGTTTAATGTGTCGTCTATGTGGGCTTTTTTAGTTGTTCATATCTTGGGTTGCCCTATTGTTGGTTTTTTTGTGTTTGCCTCGTTATTGATGGTCTTGCCACTTCTATCTCAGTATCTTTGGTTATTTCGAGGTCTTTCTATAAAGGTGGTCTTGTCTTCTTTCGAGGTGGAGATGGCTAGTTTTAGAGATAACCTTTTTCCTATTGAGGTGGAGCCGGATACTGCGGTTGATGTTGGGAGGTGGTGGTGGGGGGCTGATGGTGCCTTGTTTTGTGGTTGGATTGGTACCGTGACTAGTTTTCGGGTCATTTTCTCTCCCTTTGTCCCTATTGAGGTGGTGATCTTGGAGGGTCCTTCATTCTCAGTGCTGGTCTTCTTCAAGGTTAAGGTTTTGGGAGCCTTTCTTGAACCCATGTGGGTTTCTTTTGCTCCTCTGCTCCGTTCTCATGGATCTCTCTTTGAGGTGATTTGTTCTCCTATGGAGGTTGAGTGGCTGCATGGGTTTTGGGTTGAGGGTCTTCTCATGCTGTTGTTGTTTGTGTTGCTGGTTGAGGGATCAAAACCCTCTTGAGTTTCTTTGCAGGAGGTTTAGGTTGCCTTGTCAAAACACTATGTCCTAGAAGGTGCCTTCAAGACGATATGTTGTTGTCTAGGCCTTGATTGGTTGTGGGAGCCTTGAAAAACCCACTCTTTTAGGTTGTGGGAGCCTTATAAAATTCACTTTCAAGGTTGAGGGAGCCTGGAAAAACCCTATGTCTCTTGTTCCTCTCGGGGATAGACTGGATCATAGCAGTTCCCAAAGGCCCAATTTGGCGAGTAATTGTTTTTGGTTAGGTCCAAGCTTTGTTTGTTGTGGCTTGGAGATGTTGTTACTGTTATGGGAGCCTAGGAAAAATCTTCTTGTTGGTTCAAGGTGCTTGATAAACCCTCGATCTCTATCTTCTGAGGTCTATTGTTTGTTGACTAAGACCATCTCTTTCAACCAGCCTGGTTTGTAATGTTTTGCACTTGATATTTGGCTGGTGTTTGGTTGGTTGTGGCTGTTGTGCTTTATTGTTTATGTTTTTTGCAGCCTTTGAGTTTTGGGATCTGCACGTCTGTAAGTCTAGAAGCTTTCGGGTCCTTTCTAAAACCTATGGGTTGCTGCCAAGTAGTCTAGTCTATTTTTTGATGGCAACCCTCTATTTGTAAGGGTTTCAGGGCCCCTTCAAAACCCGTTTCATCCTAATAGAAAACAAAATGTGAACCTTACATTTTTTTTCATTGATGAGTTGATCAAATGTTTAATCTTTTCCACAAAAATTACCTATTAATAGGGAGTTATGAATCAATTTAGAAAATCTTTTCACGCTTTTAGAAAACTAAACGAAACTTTAGATCTTTTAGGACTACAACCAATGATGATTTTCACTTGAGAGGCAATCTAACAACTCACTTGAGATGATCTTGAATATTTATAAAAAGGACTAATTGACATCGACATTAATATTTCCAAATTGATCAATCTAGTTCTCATAAAGAACCCTATGTATGGTTTGGAATACTGACAACACTTTTGTTAAAATGACTTGACTAGGCAGGTTGAGTAATAGATCAAAAAGGATTATATTTTATTATAATGTACTCTAATACTGTTTTGTAGGTTTCAAGGTTGGACATTTTAATGAAAGGTGTAATACAATTATGTTTCAGTTGCAATGAGATTGTATTGAAAAGGATCTTGGTAATGAGGATTCCAGGTACAAATACTTTATTCTTGGTTGTAAGAATTATTCAAAGTGGCCTTAATGAGTCAATTTTTGTATTTAAATTAGTAACATATACTATAGAAATGTCAAATACTTATCTCTAAACCCAAGCATGTAGCACAATATTTAACTTGAATCTAGTGCAAGAGTGCTATTATAGATCAGATTACCTAGAGGACGCAACCATTGAATAATAAAGTAAGGCATAATTAAACAAAACTTACAACTCTCTAATAGTGGAACCTAATTGCTTCTCTATGAAACCAAATAATTGGTTTATGCAAGTTTACTAATAGCAAGTTATATTCATGGATATTGAATAATTTTTTAGATACATTTATTAGGCTATTTAATCCTTGTCTTAGTTATATTTATATTATCGATAGAAATCCATTTCAAGATTTAATAGGATGTAATATATGCCTTAGTCAAATTTCCATGAGAACTCTAGAATTTTAAAAGTGTTTTAATTAGTTTGGAATGAAATTAGGTCTTGAGTAACACTGAAATTCCTTTTCCCTTTTTACATATATCAATTGATATAAGGAAAATTGACTATAGAACATTTTCACTTTTACTTATTCATGATTAATCATATGTATCTAGTCATGGATCTGTTAGATTTAGTGAAATATAGCCATATGTTAGTCAAGAGGTGCCTGTAGTGTAGGCCAACATAGTTGATTTCTTCCATAGATTCCTTCAATATGCGCTAGATCGTACCACATGGAAACTAGATCCAAGGTGGGAGGACACTTGTCTATCTCAAAGTTAGCAAACTTAGAGTTGAAATTCTTGTTGACCAAATCATAAGAGATTTTACATTTGAAATCTCCTTAGAACATTCTACACCAAAGATAACCGAAAATTTCTTTTGCAAGAAAATAGAACCCAAATGGGAATATAATATAATTAAGTCTCTTTATGTTCTAAACTTCTAATCCTCTATGATATAGCCAATTTCTTAAGTGATGTAACTAAATTAAATGTTTGTTAATTTCCTTTGAGGGTTTCATGGTGAGAATTTTCTCTGTGTTCACACAACTAATGTGGTACAAGCAATTATCATTTGTGATTATTTCATACTTATCTACATAATTAATAGTTATCACATTCACCACAAATGTTGATTCCTAAAAAAATCCTTGAAAATGACAATTTCAGATTGGATGATAGTTTGGAGTTATAAATGTTAAAAAACTAAAGTAGCAAACTTTTATGTTACTTTCAGAACTCGCTACATCAAAATTCTAAAGGAATGTTTAAGACTTGAGAATTATTTCATTCTTTGAAAACTCGAAACCAAAAAGAATATAAAATATTATATGGTAACATATGAGTCTCAAGCTTAATTCCAAATTGTGTAACAAATATTATTTGGGGCCTCTAGATCTTCCAAATAGGGAATCAAGTAACAATAACTAAGATCACTTGATGTTGCCATTGTGTGCCATGTGGTATGCCAATTTAGATGAAACCCTCGAATTCCCAATGGTAGTTTACCTAGAAAAACTTGATTATTGTCTCTATATATTTGTTAATAGATTATTCTAGAGTTAAAGGACATAAATGAAAAATATAACATAATTTATTATAACATTGTTTTGAAATATTATCACTTAATAAACTAAATAGCATGATTTATTGAGAATTAATGATCAACATTATAATTAAAAGGCGTCCTGATAATTTCACCATAGACAAAAATTTAAAAAATAATCAAAAGAAACTATGTGTGTGTGTGTGTTTGATTAGAGTAAAACAAGTTTTATAGGGACCGAAACCCAAACAAAACAAAACTAATCTTCAAGGGCAAATCTTTATATATATATATATAAAATTCTGTTTGTGAAATTGAATGGATCTAAACGAGCCACCAGAGATCAAATCTTCCCAAATGCAAGACCCCAACATCATAATATATCTTAATTTGATTAAATGAATATCACTCAATTTTAACTGTTAACTAGATAAAATTGAATTCAATATAGATTTTTTCA
The DNA here is from genome assembly GCF_030272615.1 of Cryptomeria japonica. NCBI lineage: Eukaryota > Viridiplantae > Streptophyta > Pinopsida > Cupressales > Cupressaceae > Cryptomeria > Cryptomeria japonica. Next base: position 260,055,881 of record NC_081411.1, read on the forward strand.
TCCATAGTTACAGTGTTTGACCGAATATAATCTCTTCCGAAGTCGCATGTTTTTATTTACGTCAGCAGATTCAAATCTATACGAGCATATAAGAAAGGAGCATCACATTGGATGTATATAAGAATCGTGACTGCAATGGAGACGAAAGAATGCGAGGACACCGAAGGGAACAACTCAAACGTCAGTTTCAACGTCGTCATTTTCGTTTCCATTTTGTGAAACGTATTTGATTTAGAATAAAAGAATATCAGGGAAGTTGCCCTTGTCTTGTGGCATTGAAGTTTGGACCTCACTGAACTTTTTAAAGCTGTGTATCCTTTGTATGAGAAACGATTTTTCAATTCTTAGATATCTCTGGGTGGAGATAATTTGTTCACATAAATCTAGACTTTCTAAGATGTATTATAATGATGTATGCCTCAACCTCTTAACAATGCATGTAAACAAAAGTAAACCGAAGTTAATGTTATCAAAGTCAAGGAGCAAGCAACGTCAAACTATGCTATTACCCATTAAATTGGCCAAACCTAACATAGACCATATTACCACGCTGCATAGATTTTTTTTACTATTGATTTTTTAACTATTACATATTTAGAGGTTATTTAATGTCATTTGGTCAAGAATAATAGGCATGAGCCCAGCTGTATTTGTTTGACATGAGCCCAGCTGTATTTGTTTGATAAAATGACATGAAACAAGTTTTTCACCACTAGATCAATTCAGGACAAGTTCTTCACCACTAGACCAACTCAAGCTGTACAGATTCAAAATAATTTGAAAATAAAACTAAACATAATAAATATTAGAAAAAATTCATAGATGTAATTGGTGGAAAAACAATTGAATAATAAGAATTAATGAAAATTGAATGCAACCTATTGCAAGACGGCTAGTAAGATCCAAATGGCAACTTAAAACGAAAATGTCATAAGAAACCAGATTTGGGCCGTCCTCCAAGCGTTCCTACTGGCGCTTCATCTGTAAAAAGATTGTATTTGGTGAGAATGTTGAGACTGTGCAGCAGATCTCTGGCCAAGGACTCCACTTTTCTAATCGTTCCTCTGAAAGCCACCACAATCTCCGGGGCTCCACCTCCTGTAGCCGGTTTGTTCCATTTGTAGACCGCTCCAAAGATGGAGCCATCGGCTCTGTCGAACAGATGGTGAAGGACATTGAAATTGAAGAAGGTCCACCACATTTCCATTTCACTGTCCCGGTCAAGCCCATTTTCTTGCCGGTTTCGTTCTTGCACGTACACACCCTCCACCAGACTTGCCATTACGAATCGTCTATCATCCGGATCGGACCTGAGAAAAAAAAAATGTTTAATCAAGCCGGCATTTTGTTTCTTATTTTGAGATGTTAAGAATCTCGGTTTATCTTACAGTCGATATTTGTGAGATGAAGAGGCCCTGAAAGCTTGAATATATCGCGTTCGCACAACATTTTGTTCACTTCGGAATGGTGAGCCCCACTCCTCTGCTAAACTTCCTTGTTTAAATGTCTGGGGGTCACACAGCTTGCTAGTTCAGCATTAAATTCGTTTCAATGATACGAACTAGAAAAGTGCAAAGAGGAGTTATGACTTTTATGAAATACCAATAAATATTAGTAGTCAATAAATAACCTGCAACTCTGTGAAAGGCATCTAATAACTGTCGTAGCCTTCACTATAATATTTGAATATACAGATTTACCTGCACATACACCAAACTCTTAACAAATGGAAAACGCGGTTGAAATAACAAACTTTGTAATTATGTATAGATCAAATGCCACATCAATAGATGCCACTCCAAATCAACTTGAAATGACAGTTTACGACTAGCAGCTGTCTTATTTGTTAACCCTCGTATTTACTAGTAGCAGCTGTTTTCTTTGTTAACCCTAGTATAAATTTGATTGTTTTGTGTTTTCCTTTATTTTAATTCAAAGGAATAGGGAGTTTAGTTCAACAATCGAGAGCTTAGTTTTTTTACATATTAAGCTATTTTATAGTCTAAAATGTTGATTGTTTTGTGTTTTGTTTTATTTTAATTTAAAGGAATAGGAAGTTTAGTTCAATGATCGAGAGGTTAGCTTTTTACATATTAAGTTCTTTTATAGTTTAAAACAATGTGCAACACACTCTCATCTACATCACAAATTAATTTAGAGTTGAACCCTTGATCTAGATAACTTTAAGCACACTTGATAGTTATGATTAATAAAAAAGTACGATAGGCTCGTACCTTTACATATCCACTAAACAACAACACCTAGGGTGCATGAAGAATGCACACCTAGCCAAAGATAAAAAAATGTCAAAACAACATGAAACCACCTAAAGACCAGACACAAACTAGAGACAAAACCAACAAACAAAAAAACCAACTAGCCACTCACCAAAGACACAAAGGGATGATGTACTCAGCAGAGGCATTACCCTCTTGCCAATCTTTACAAAGACCAATGACTTTCTTAGAAAAACAATTTTTTTGATTAGAATCCTTGACAAAAGTCGGAGTACTAGAATCTAGAGTATTTTTGACCACTGAGTCATGGGGTTCCATCGTAGTAGAGGGAGACATTGCATGCCTCTTCCACTTTTCTTTCCTTCAGTCAATTTCCTCTCGAATAGCTTTCAAGGATGCCAAGTTCCTTAGGGCCATCTCCTGACCTAGAGAAGACATATCCTCAACTTTTCTCCTCAAGCTCTCCTGACTTTCCTTAAGCTCCATCAAAGCTTTATTCTCGTTCCTCTACAACATCTTTTCATTAAGGTCATTTAGCATTACTTCAACATTATCCCATTTCTTGAACTTTCTAGACATGTTGCTAGCAACCTCCCATCTTCATTCGTATTTTCCCTCCATCACCCATTTATCAGCCTTAGTGCCTGCCTCAGCTAAAGCCTCAAGCTTGTTAAACTTTCTAATAGCCACATCAAATCGAGATAAGAGTCGCTTAATAACCAAGTCTTGGCACTCAAACACATTCTTTCAAGCGTAGAACCTTAGCAATTAGAGTGGGGAGGTCAGGAAATGGGGTTAGGTTTAATTTGTTTAGGAGGGAAGGGGAGCAACCTCCTTAGATTCCTCAGGAGACCATTGAGATTTTAAGTCCAAGGAGGACTCAAATTCCTCAAGAACCTCCTCCTCCTTTGACTCCAGTAATTCTACATCCTTAGTAGGCGAATTAGGGGAGATTTTATGTTTCATCCCTTATAGGGTTGAAGCAAGTAGGACAAGCTTGGGTTTAGAAGAGGAGGCAACAATGGGGTTAGGTTTTGCAATAGGTGAATCCGACAATTCCACCACATGATTGGATTCCGACAAGCGACCAAGGGGAGATAACAAGGGACCACTAGATGAGGATAAAGATAGATGGAAATTGTACAATCTTAGGATGATCCCTTAATGAAGGGGTAGGGATTTTTTAGACTTAGCTCTTTCAGCCAATTTAGATAGAGAACAACAAACCCAATAAGAAAAATTTATTTTTATGCCATACCTCAAGTGGTTAAGCATAGAGAACAACTAGGCATGAAATATTTTAAACCCCCCATCCAAAGTGAAATATTTCATTAGTAAAAAGATTGCATCTTTCCATATACTAGGTAGGTCTTCTCTATTTTACCTACTCTGTAATCTTGAAAATCTTGTTCTTGCCTTGAAGAATCTTTTAAATTCATCCTTATATGACCCATTCGGCTTCTTAGGAAAGGTAATACCCTCTAGCAATATGCTAGTGATAGCAATAATCACATCTAGGGAGATTGTGAAAATCACTCCACCAATATTTACCTTCCCCTTCTTCTAGGATTGAGCAAATTTTACGAGAGATCATAATCAAAACCCTACATGCTCTCAACGTAGGTAGCAAGATTCCCCTTGACCACTTTCTGCCACAATTTTGCATTACTTTTAAACTCAACGCAAGTATCAGGCTTTGTTTGATTGAGTTTTCTTGCCATCGTTGTCACAGAGAAGAAAACTAGGTAGGAAGAACAAAATCCAACAATAACGAAACTACAAAACTTACGAGGAGAGGGTAAAGTGACATTGTTGTTTGAAAGGTATGTCTACCACCAATACCATAAAGGATTGGCCAAAAGGGTGACAATAATAATGAAAAAGGTCAATCTTGGATTATACTCCATCATAAGTCATCATGTTTTCAAAGGTAGCAACATGAACCAAATCTAGGATATCATTAATACCCATCCAAATTTTTAAATAATTGGAAAATGGGCTTAAGGAGGCCATCCTCTCCAAAAATTTATTTCCTTCCCTCCTCATGTGACAAAGAGTAATGTGGTTGATCCTACAATTAAGGTCCTGATACTTGGCAACGAGGTATTCACATTTTTAGTTGGGTTTGGCTTCATTCTTGAGCAGTAAGATCACGTTTTTTGAATCACCTTCAATGATGATGCAATTGTACTTTCTTTCATTCACAGTAACTAAGCTATGATGTATTGTTTCCACCTCCGCAACACTCAAAGTTTGTGTCCCCAAATTGGTTGCATAGGCAAGGATTAGATTACCACTGTGGTCATGAATGACCCCACCACCACCCAACTGCTCGATAGTTGAGATGGAGCAAGAAATTTGATTGTTATTAGATGAAGAGGTATTCTATAATGATAGTATTATAACATTATTTTAAAGTTTTATGTTGTTATTTTATAAATATAAATAAAAAATAAAATAAAACAATAGAATTGTAAAATAACTTTAATATTTCCTAAATATTTCGAGACTACATAAAATAATTTATTTTTGTCAATTCGAATACATTTATTTAGAAAGGTGTCTCAAGAATGATATTTATTTGCGCCTCTTACATATTATTTTATAATTATATGTAATGTAGCCAAGATTGTGAATCTTATCAAACTACCCAATTTTGCAGCCTTAAGACACTACCCAATCCACTATACATAAACAAAATTCAAAACACAGAAACACACATGAACACACGCATGCACGTGTGTGCGCATGCACACACACACACACACACACACACACACACACACACACACACACATCAACCTTCATATATGCATTCATACAATAAATTCCATCAAGAGAAATAGCATCTATGAATAATTTCAACAATAAACAATTAAAAAAATTTACAGTTTTCTAGACACATCCTACTCAAGTCTAGAGCAACTAACAAGTCTTTCTCCAACCTTTATATTGTTGATTTTTGTTTTTTAACACAATTAATTTTTTCATTTTATAGAGATTATAACCTTTGTGAGGCATCCAATTTTTTTCTTTCATTTCCATCAACTTGACCCTTGAAATTCCTTTAAAAACATGAAATAAAATATAGTTTTGCCTTTTTAAATGTGGTATAAATGTTTCTATACCATATCCAATGCCTTTAGACTATAGATATCTTTGAAAAATGAATAAAATATTGAACCAAGTCATGCTTCTTTAAAATTTGAAGAGTCGTTAATTATCTTTTTCAAAATTACTAGTTTTTCCCTCTATTTTGGTTCGAATTGAAAGAGTAAGACAAGAATGGAATGCTAAAGTCATTTGTCTTATGAGTACTAATCTAGACATCAAAAGTGATGCAATAAATATTTTTTTTTTTACAAGTTCCTCCTATCATGGCAATGGACCCCTTTAACCCTTCAAATATTAAAATTGTGTAATATCATCATATTAAATAAACTAGTTGCTTTTGATTTTTTAAATGGATCCCAAATATTGATGAATGGAGATTTTATCATGTGGCAACACTTCAAAATATACTGTTGAGGTTCAAACCTACACCAAAAATGTAAAACATGAATATAAAATATTAAAATATATTTTTGGCGATGTAGGATTGGTTGTGTGCTCGAATGCTCCTACATCAATAGGTATACTAATAACTAATCACTCTACTTAACATAGAAAAGCAGTTTAATTTCATTGTACTGTAAAATAAAAACATGATTAAAATTCTCATATCATTTTTTTTTGAACTTTCAAATTAACTTTTCAACATGCATTAATATGATTCATGCATTGCATAAGAAACATTGAAATAACCATGAATTTCACATCAAGAATTTAACTTATCCTTTTCCTGACAAATAATAGCAACTTTCAATTTAAGCAATTAAAATACCATAGCAAGTGATATATTTTAAGTTCTACTTGTATCTAGACAACCTAATCTATATCTCAAGCCTTGATGTGTATTTACAAGTGGGAGAGCATCACTTGAGTGCTTTTCCTCCAACCACTGACTGATGGTCCCTCACATGCCTTCCAACTAGAAGTGATCCTACCCTTCATGAGGGTATAGACAAGGGATTTGGTCAAGGTATGGCATCTAAGTTTGGTATGACATCCTACATAGTTCCAATTGACCAAACAAAAATAGAAATCCTTCTAACTATTTATGATTAACTGACTCGACTATGCTACTAGAACACGGTAAATTGACTAGATGTGCAAGTAGAAATTTGCATCACATTGGCCAAATATTCATATAAATATATCAATCATCAATAAGTGTAGTTGAATGTTTACATATACCCCTACTTGACTTCGGTACTATGGTCTTCCTATAATATTAGACTCATATGACTCAAAAATAATTCAAGAGTTGACAAGAAACCTCTACTAATATGTAGTCACACACACTAACTCTGACAACTACCTCTAGTTCTCATGACATGAAGACACACAAATATTTTGAGAGAGAGAGAGAGAGAGAGAGAGAGAGAGAGAGAGAGAGAGAGAGAGAGAGAGAGAGAGAGAGAGAGAGAGAGAGAGAGAGAGAGTCTCAAATCATATTATCATAACTTTCAATCTAGTTAAGAATATGTAAGAAGGTTACCACCTTTCAAACACTCATGACTTGATGAGTTATAATGCACCTAGTGAGGATATAGAAGAATTATTATTTATACCAAAAAACTTCTATGTTCTTGTTGACTAATTTTAACTAGTCTATAGCACGACTTCAACTTAATGACTCATATGACTCATATAGAGATAATAATTATTTAGAAACCAAAATTGTTTACACATATATAGTTCATAATCAAGAACACATCTTGAAATAGGTACAACTTACTTGTTGTCCTCCTTGGTCATAAATTAATTTTCAATTCTTTCACATTCATAATACAATATTATAAATTAACAGAATTCAATATTCTCGAATGCATACATAATGTACATCCCTTACACTTATATGTAAACGTGAAGGCTTGTGATAGACTATATTTTTATATGCCCATAGCATGATAATGCATAGTCATTAATTATCTTCAAAAAGACTAAGTGATTAAACAAGAAAGACTATAATGTTGTTCTTAAAAGAATTTACTCATAATAAAAACATAACTGTCTCAAATAGATTTGTAATTAAAGAAGAGTCCATATAATCTCGCATGCATGTACATTACCTGTATATGCAAGCATGAGTATATGACTACTCTTAGGCTTTTTTCATGAACATGAATAATCTATAATCGCTTTAGAAAATTAAGAAATCTCTTTTTTATATGAGAGTACAAACCCACACATCTAGTCTAATTCATAATAACAAATCATAGAAAGATTCCATATTGGAAGATATAAAAAATAATAATCCAACTTTACTCTTCTTTCAAGTAACTGAAACCAGATGAATCTTTAATAACAACAAACTACTATTGAAAATAGAGAAGCACATGCTTGAAGGTTACATTGTAGTATAAAACACTTTGGGCTACCAAACCACCTTTTATTGCACTCAAGAATTAGGTCACTAAAACTTATTAAAAACCTTTTCCTCCAAAAAATGAACTCTTTTATATAGTGTTTGGCTCAATCGAACCTCCAAGAGATAATATTAACAATCTCTATCCCTTCGATCTCACTAAGAATATAGGAATAATGGCCAAATGGTTGCAAGAGAAGGACAAAAACTCAAAAAACCATTCATGATAGGTTCTGTCAAGGAAAGAACCTACGTGAACTTAATTTACACTCTATTAATTTCTTTAATCAATAAATAAAGAGAAGTATAGAATGCAATTAAAATAAGAATATAATATAATTTCCAACTAAACTTAGACAAGAATCTTTCCCTTCAATCTCTTTATATTCTCTTTTGAGCTCTCAAAATATCTCTTTTCATATGGAATGGGATGCAAATAACTAAAATCCATAATAATAATCAAGATATGTCAAAAACTCACTCAATCTATCTCTCTCCCAAGACCAAAATGAACTCTAGGAATAATTGAAAATGTTTTCTTTAAGTATCTATCCCATTGCACCATGAACAATATAGTAGTTTCATATAAAAAATGTACATGGTGATAGAAACCCTATCAAGCTCTGCAAAACTATATCAGAATAGCAAACACAAAGTGGTTAGAGAGATATATCTCTCTTTTTTCATCATTCCCATAAAATGTGATTCCAAAATGTTCCTACTCACAAAACGAGCTCCCTATTCACAATTAAGAATTTGATAATCATGTGCTTGTGGCTTAAGCCACTCTAGATTAATATAAAAAAAATATACAACATCACAATACATTAATATATAGATACACCAATCATGCCAATATTGGCCTTAAGAAAAACATAATTCAAATAAATATATACAATTTCATGCAAGTTTTTAAGAATTCATATGTAATTGACTTACCTTTGACATAATAATGTACAACTTTTAAAAGTTTTTCAATGTAGCTACATGAGATTTAATCTGACAATGCAATAGGCTATAAACATTAATAATAGATAAATGATATACCAAGAAAAAAATGAACTATAGACTCATGTTTTAGCCAACCAACACATATAGAGCTAGGTCTTGACAACATGAGGTTGACATAGGTTCTAATCGACACTATACCTAAAGTGATTAAAGTGATACAAGGTACTCCAATCAATAACTTGATCACAAAACTATGACAACTTGAACCTATGTGTGTGTGTGTGTGTGTGTGTGTGTGTGTGTGTGTGTGTGTGTGTGTGTGTGTGTGTGTGTGAATATTCATATGCCATCACACACCTCTTCACCATGTCTAAATCCCTTTCTCTAGTGTTGATCTCCCTCTCTATCCTAGAGGGTGGGATGGACTGTACTACATCCAACTTAGTAGTTCCTCAATAGTAATTGGCTAGTTACATAAACATCATCATATACTTTAAAATAAAAGTAATATTTATATATCATTAAGAATTGATAAATATTAGATATGCGCATATGCTCAATTCAAAACCTCTATCTAATGTAAACTCAATTTCACATGCATGTTTACTAGACATAATAACTTTAAAATGAAAATCAATGTGATAAAATGGGGTTTGAAATATCCCCCCATTCAAATAATCATCCTTGATGATTTAAAGTATCAAAACATGAAATTGAACAATTCTTTTTCAGCTATTTAGATATTAAACAATGCAGAAAATATTTGATGTAATTCATCGTAATCATCCCAAGTAAAACTACTCTTTTAATACTGGTCCCAATCAGCCTTGCGTTGAGTAATCTCATGATTATGAAAGTGGAGCTTGTGCACCTCGAGCACTCTAATAGGCTTGATCATGACCACCATTAGATCCTCCATCTATAGTGAATTTCAATAAAGTATATGATTGAAACCATATATGTACCAGCTTTAAAAATGAAACATGAAAAACATTGTCCATTATAGCAAGAGTTGGAGGTAAAACAATCCTATAGGAAATCGAGTTAATTACTTCAAGCACTTTAGAGGCTCCACATATCTATGATCTAGTTTCGATGACTTGATATTTTTTGAGGTTTTAATTTTCAAATGTACTTTCTCCCCTATTGTGAAATGTCTTGACATACACTTGGTATTAACATAGCTCTTTTTACTATCATTAGATTCTACCTATCTATGTTTTACTATCCTTACCTAATCGTTCTTCCATTTTCAAGAGTATTTTTGGACTAAGGCTAATCCTATCTTCTAGCTTGTCCTAGCTTATATTAGTTTGGCACTTTCTACCATACAATGCCTCAAATGGAGCCATCTTAAGTACAAAATGGTAAAATTTATTATATGAAAAATTCCACAAGGGGTAGATATTTTCCAATTTGTATAGTTGATCCATTGAATACAAACTTGATTCACCCTTTTAGTTTAACCATGTCTTTCTCAGGATGATAAGATGAACTTATATTGAATTAAGTTCAAAGAGAGCTGTAAACAAGGTTTATCAAAACCTTGACATCATTAATGTATCTCTATCTAAAATAATTTTCTCTGAAACTCTGTGTGATAAAAAATAATCTTGCACAAGCTTATGAGCTATGATATGTGTTCCATCTATTAGATTCCTTGGTATGAAATGGATTACCTTGGTAAGTTTGTCCACCACTACTATGATAGTGTTATCCCTAATCCAAGACATAGGTAGGCCCTACATAAAATCCATGCTAATGACTTGCCACTTCCAATTTGGAATGTCATGTAGATGCAAGAGTCGTGCATGGTTGTTGGCGTTCTGACTTAACTCTATAACACTTAAGGAAAATTGCCACAAATCTAGCAGCGTCACTCTTCAATCCCTTCTAGGAATACAAAGTTATTCATCAACTAGAAGTTTTGTTACTCGTGGGTACACTCAGTATGGTGTGCAATGCACTTGCTTCCATACATTTTTCTCAATTCTGCCAAATTCAAAACATACATTTGACTCTTAAACCTCAAAAGATCATGTGGTGCAAAGTAGAACCCATCGAACTTCAAATCTTGAGGATTAGTCAAGAGAGATTCCTTTACTTTATTGTAATAATCATCTCCTTCCTAAATGAGAGTGAATGGAGCTATTTAAGATATATGTCTCCTTTAGCTCAAGGCATGTGTTACATGATTTTCTTGGCCCTTAATATGGGTTGTCTCAAAATTGTAGTCAGATATTAATTCCAAGCACCTTCTTTCTCAAACATTGAGGTTGTTAACTTGAGAGAAGATATACTTTAATCCTAGATGGTCTGATTTGAGATCAAAAGGTTTACCTAGCAAATAATGACACCACATATGAAGAGCATGCATGATCACTCTTAACTCGAGGTTATGAGGAGCATAATTATGCTTCTATTACTTCAAATTTCTATATTCATGAGATATTGCATTCCCTTCCTACATGAGAACTCCATCTAAGCCTTCCCCTAGGCTAAAACCAACCTAACAATTGGTACCCAAAACCTTAACTTAAAAATCCAAAACCCAAATATCAAGACGAGTCCACTAGCTAAAAATAATACTTTCTCTCCACCTATCATAATATTTTTATAATCCATTCATCAAATTGGGAGTTATATTTTAGTTCCATCACCTCTAGCCCATGATGTGTTATGATATGTCATAAAATAGATAATAAGTTGATCAACAAGTGTAACTATCCCTTGTAGATCTTTTATGTGTCCAATAATTTTTACATTTTACATGCAAAAAGACTAACCTCTAAAGGCCATATCATTCAATTTGGAAGGTTGATTGGCCTCATTTTCAAAAAAAATCGAGCTTAAGGAGACCTATGCAACAAACACCCTTATAAGTAATGCAAAATAACCTTAAATGCTTATTTTGGTGAGAAACCTAATCTATAACCTATACATTGCATATTTCTATTTTGAAATTTTAGCATTAAGAGAGATGTTGAGATACCATTCCTAACAATTATCCTAAGAATATTGAAAATCTAACTAATGGTTAAATAGATAATTTATCATCTACATTTAACACTATGTGGCACACATAATATAAAGAAATACAAGGCATACATAATAGTCCATTTTAGTGGACTGATATGTGGTAGTATGCTTACAAAGGTGCCCAGTGATAATAAAAGAGAGAAAAAGACAAGAAAAATAAAATTTCCAAGATACTCGTCGCGACAAGGAAAAGATGATCTCTTCAACCACACCAAAAAATCTCATTATTTTATAGATTTCATGAAGAGACATTAGTATATACAAAAATCAGTTGCATATCATAATTTCATGAAAAAATATACCAAGCAGCTAAAATAGTAGGTACCGCACGAGGAGTAATAGATGCCGCCACAAGAATCCAAGGAATAATACAGATCCGAATGGCAAATTAAAACGAAAGTGTCATAAGAAGACAGATTTGGACCGTCCTCCAAGCGTTCCCGCTGGTGCCTCATCTGTAAAAATATTGTATTCGGTGCACTGAATAGCCATATCAGGCGCCCACCATTGATGAATACCATGTGCTGTTTTAAAATCGGGCACCGGGTTCAGGTTTACAGCAAGCCGGGCAGAAGGAATGAAATACCCTGCCTTTGACTCCTTCCCAAATGCCGACAGAACAAAATCCGTGATCGAATACTGCGCTGCAAGGCTTGCTCATAACTTGCTGGGTAGCAAAATAGCCCACATAACCCGAGCACAAATCGTCCATGGGATTAACATAAAGGCAAGGCACCCACGGCCGCAGATGAAACAAAGCTAAACTTCCTTGTGTAAGTGTCTGGGGGTAGCTCAGTATGCTACTTCAGTATTAAACTCTGTAACAGGGATCTAATAATTGGCGTAGCGTTCATTATAATATTTGAGTTCACAGAGTTACACTAACGCAAATGGTGTTTTAGTAATTGTGCGTTGACAATGCAAATTATGTTCTGCCATATTTATCATTTCCTCCACGTATCATACAAAATTATTATCAATTTTGAGTGTTAACGCTTTTAAGTTTAGAAGTGCATTCTTAGTGTGACCACACACCTTAAGCAACATATTAAGTCTAAGAAAAGTCAAGAGTGTAAAACATTTTTAAGCCTAGAAATATAAGCTTAGTGTGTGTGATTTAAGTTGTTCCGGCAAATCAGGCTTGAACTCATGCCCTGAGTTAGCTAAAGAGCGAGCTGAAATCAAAGTGATAAAAATGGTTGTTATTAGGTACATAGGCTTTCTATAGTGGTATTGTGAAGTTTTATGTTGTGATCTTATAGATATAAATTAAAACATAAAAATTATAAAATAATTTTGAAGTAAATAAAAATAGAGAAGTAAATTTTGTAAATAAAATAAAATATTTTTTAACTATTTTTTAGAATAAATAATATAATTTTAATGTAAATTAGCATACATATATTTAGAAGGATATTTCAAGAATGTCATTTCATTGTCTTTTACATATCTGTTTAGCGACATGGACTATTAAAACAGAACGAAAAAGATAATATCTGCAAACTTCTTTCTCGTGTGGATATCTTTATAAACTCACTATACGATTGCATTACTAGTATCTTACTAGCTTGCAAGATTGTTTAATGCTCTAATATTTTTAATATATTTAAATTACTTTCTTAAAAGTTAAAGTAAAAATTAAAAAAATAAAAAATCTAACTAATTAATGGTAATTTTTAGCAAAATTAAAAGTTACATATTAATTTTTTTTAAATATCTTAAAAAATGAATATTATAGATACAATAAAATAATTATTAAAAAAGAATAAAATATATAATTCATTATAATATTTAATAAATTAAATTATTTTTAAGTAATAAGCAAGTTAAATTTTTGCCAAGTTTTTAGGGGAAATCCAAGCATCTTTGGGTCTATTTGTATTATGAGAGATCATGAAGAACATGTAGGAGCATTTAATTGGTGTATCTTTTGATGGGTCTTAGATAGGGAATAAATAACAAAGTAGAATCCATGGCACTCCTTTTAGGCCTACAAACGTGTTCACACATAGGCATAAAGAAGTTTCAAATAAATGGTGACTCTCATATTATTAGAAAGACAATAAGAAAACATGGATTTAGAATTAGAAAATCAACAAAATTGAAAACCAATTTTGACCCTAACTCAACAAACAAAAGACTTTTACAATCAAACACATTTATAGAGAAGGACATTATCATGAACACACTAGAAACTTTAGTATTGATCATGGCATAGGAATTTTATTAAGAGATACTTTAAGACTTTAGATGTTATAATCCACCTCTTTATTTCATGATGATTCATAAGAACTAAAAAAGATAACAAATCTCTACAATGGGGTTTAACATTATGAATTCATGGTGTCCATTGAATAAGTTCTATATGGTTGGTTTTCTAGAGGGGATTTCATTCTAATATATAGCTAAGTCGATTTTGTTTTGTGGTCAGCATAAATTGTGAATAACAATGCATATTACCTAAACTTTCGATATTTAGAATTAAGATTGAAGCTTGCAAACATGAAAATCATTTTTCAATCATTTCATTATTTGTCGATTTCGTCCTCCAAAAAAATGAAACCTATTGATGCTCCATTGCAGAGAAAAAGCATGCAACTACTAGTGATAGATATGCTAAACATTTGAAAATCATAACATTCTAAATAACAAGTGATTTGATATTCATCAAAATTATCTAGTTATAAAATTATTTTAAGATAATGCATATATATTTAAATAAAAATACAACTATAGAATGTTTCTTTACCTAATAACATTTTTCAGTATATAGAGATCAAAATACCACTATAGAATGCCTCTTTATCATGTGGGTTTTTTTGCATGTATCTGGTATTCTCTTGTGCACTTATGTTTTAATTTCTTTATCTTTCATTAGTGTTGAAAAATTTCAGGACTTGAATTTAAAGCTAATGCAAAATAATTTAAAGGATATCGATTTACCCCCATCCCCTCTCAGTATCTCGTATGTTCAACACAATTCACAATTGATTTCTATTCATATGTTTTGGAACATAATAGTCTTTGTTTTTACTACTATATGTCTATATTACAACCAACATAGAGTTTCCTTGATCATAGAGTTAGTTAATGAAGACATTTATAGGGACTTTCTGAAGGGAACCCTTCATTTATTTCATATTTACTCAGATCTCCATATATGTGATTTTTTTCTTAAATTCATTGTCATGACTCTACACTTATAATGTAATTTATCTTGCATCTTTTGAATTAGTAAAAATGAGGTACTTGCTTAGACAATAACTTAGCCATGTTTTAGGTTTTGAAATTTCCTACAAAATTTAAGTTAGAAAACTTATTTTTTAGATTTCCTTGTTGAGATTGGCATATCATCCCCTCCTAAATCATCTATTGAAGAGATGAAGAATGAAACATAAATCACTTATCAATTATTTACCTAATCAATGAGCCTATTTCTCAATCAACAACTATTTGGTATATGCAAATTTTATAATTTCAAAATGATTTGGTTCCTCTTTCCTAAGGCTTATTTAATCTTAGATATTACACCTTTTGAGTAAAAAACATGGCAATTTATGACTTGTAATCTTCATGAGTGGTTTTCAAGTGGGTTCCCCTTCATCATCGTAGTGATGACTTTTAGCTCATTAGATATTTTTACAAAATTTAGAAAGGTCAAGACTCTAAAATATTATTGGTGTTTTCCACTAATAAAAAGATTTTTCATATTTGATGACAAAGAGTATCCCTATCCTTCTTGGGTTTCCACAAGTAACACTATCAAAGTTTGAGTTTATTAAGGGTCTAGCGGAGGGGCAGTCGAAATGAGCTCACAAGGAAATAAAAAATAAAGGGCATATAAATTGAAAAAAAAAACATTAGTTTTGAAATGTCTAGAAAAACATCTACTCTTGTGAAATAATCCAATGAAATGAATCTGAACTTTAAAAAGGATAAAGTAATATCCCAATGATATGAATTGTAAGAGCAACATGCTAAGCTCACTTTGACTTCATTCTATAATGTCAATGATTAGGAAGAAAGTTGTAGCAAATTTCTAGTTAAACATAGAAAAGAAACTAATCATAATAATCTTATCTATAACATAAAAAATTATTACAATGAGAAGAAGATTTAGATGCTCAAACCTTCTTATGATAGATATTAGCATATGCATTTCATTTCTCATTTAGTTTTGTATCCATTTTTTGTGAATATCTTAATGGCATGTGATATATGCCAATATCAAGCTTGACATATTGTTGAATTCCTATTCATACTCATTTTACCTTTTATTTGTACCACTTTGTTACTGCTTTATTTATATTCTTTCCCTACTTTAAAATTATTATTTTATTGTAATACTCATCCACACATTTAAAAATTGATAATTTTTTGGTAATAACATGGTATGATGTTTCTCACTCTTGACTTTGATGTTAACTTTCACTTTTGTCCTGTATCAAATAGATGCACTATTAATAGATATAAGAGAAAAAAATATTTCCCTTACTTGAATACATTTATAGTACTAATATTATTATTTTTCTCTACTGCATCTATTTGATAGAAAACAAAAGTGAAAGTTAACATCAAAGTCAAGGAACAAGAAACTTCATTTTATGTTATTACCAATAAAATGATCAAATTTAATATAGATCACGCAGTGACAAGATCAGAACGTACCATGACTTTATTTTTTAACTAAAAAGAAAAAATAATCATATTCTAATTTTCAAACTAATTAATAGATAAGCTCAAAGGTGCATACTAATCCCTGCGTCGATAGACTCGAGAACACACTGCCTAGATTTATTGTATATTAGTTTTTAGTCCAAACCTCGAGTGATGATAAGGTAGAGATAATTCAATGCCATTTGGCGAAACATAAGAGGTCTGAGGCAAGCTGTAATAGTTTGAGAAGGTGACATGAAACAACCGATTTAACTGCAGACTAGCCTGTACACATCTCGAATTGACTGGGCCCAATAACAATAATACTGACTGGAATGGCAACTTAACATGAAAGTGTCATGAGAAAACAGATTTGTGCCGTCCAAGGGTTCCCGCTGGCGCCTCATCTGTAACAAGATTGTATTCGGTGCACTGAATCGCCATATCAGGCGCCCACCACTGTTGAATGCCATGTGCTGTTTTAAAATCGGGCACCGGGCTCAGATTTACAGCAAGCCGGGCAGAAGGAATGAAATGCCCTGCTTTTGACTCCTTCCCAAATGCCGACATAACAAAATCCGTGATCGAATACTGCGCTGCAAGGCTTGCTAGGCTAACAGCCCCGATTTCACTCATAACTTGCTGGGTAGCAAAATAGCCCACATATCCCGAGCACAAATCGTCCATGGGATTTACATAAACGCAAGGTACCCACGAACGCAGACGGAACATAATCTTATGTGATTTGATCCGGGCTTGATCATCGTGTAACATCACAGCCAATCCTGCAGTTACCACACCAAGCCCAAACTGAAGCCCACGCTTTAAGCTCTCATTCTTAATTCTCTCTACCGGTGGCGAAACAAAGGGCGGATTGAAGAGATGGGCGTGTAAAAACTGGCCCTGTTCTTCAGCCATTTTCCTACCTATTAACATTCCAATTGCGGCCCCGAGAGAATGTCCCGCGATCCAGACGTTCTCACAGCCGCGCTTTCGAACCTCCATTTCGACCGAGTTGAAGGCGGTTTGGAAGCGGCTGGTAGTGTGAAGATCATTGGTGAGAATGTTGAAATTGTGCAGCAGATCTCCGGGCAAGGACTCCACTTTTCTAATCGTTCCTCTTAAAGCCACCACAATCTCCGGGGCTCCACCTCCTGTGGCCGGTTTGTTCCATTTGTAGACCGCGCCAAAGATGGAGCCATCGGCTCTGTCGAACAGATGGTGAAGGACCTTAAAATTGAAGAATGTCCACCATGTTTCCATTTCAGTGTCCCTTTCAAGCCCATTCTCTTGCCGGTTTCGTTCTTGCACGTACACACCCTGTACCAGACTTGCCATTACGCATCGTCTGTCATCCGGATCGGACCTGAGAAAAAGAGAAAAACTTAATCAAGTCGGCATTTTGATTCTTATAGTGAGATATTAAGAGTCTCAGTTTATCTTACCAGTCGATATTTGTGAGATGAAGAGGCCCTGAAATCTTGAATATATCGCGTTCGCTCAACATTTTCTTTCTGAACCTCCTCCGCCTCCTTCTGCAGATTATTGCCACAAGTTTCACTACGGAATGGTGAGCGCCACTCGTCTGCTAAACTTCCTTGTTTAAGTGTCTGAGGGTCGCTCAGCATTCTACTTCAGTATTAAATTCGTTTCAATAATATTTGAACAACTACACAGTGCACAGTGTAGTTATGAAATACCAATAAATCTTGTTGCTCAATAAATAACGTACAACTTTGTTTAAAGGGATCTAATAATTGGCGTAGCGTTCATTGGAGATTTACACTAACGCACATGGTATTTCAGTGATTTTGAGTTGATAACGTAAACTAGCAATTGCATCTTGGTGTGCAGTGGGTACGCTGAAAAGGTGTGGAAGTTCAATTTGATTTTTTTGTCTATTTATTGTATACATTTGTGTAATACATGAGATCAATTGATAGGTCCTTTGGAAAATGGATCCAAACATGATTTGAATAAAACCTGTAAATTAGGAAGATAATCAGGATTCATTGCCAACAAACTCATGTTATATTTGCAAGAGGGAGAAAGATAGGGAGAGAGGGAGAGTATAGAAATAGGGGGAGACAGAAGGGGAAAGATTGAGTGAGAGAGAAGTAAGGAGATAGAGATAGAGAGGAAGATAGAAATGGAGATGGAAACAAAGATACATATTCAGAAATGCAAATATGCATATATAGAGAGGGAGAGATAGAAAGATAAAGATACAAATAGGAAGTGATATATACAGAGATGAAGGGAGAGGGAGAGATGTAGGTGTTTAGATAGATAGAGAGATAACAAGAGAGACATAAAGGGAGAAATGGATGAAGAAATATAGAGAGATGGAAATAGAGAGGACAAAATATATAGATATAGAGAGAAGATGGAAAGGGTGAGAGAGAGGGAGAGGTATGGATTGATAGAGGGGGGAAAGATTCTGGTCTATTGTTTGCATACATTTGTGTAGTTCATTAGGTGAATTGGTAGACCATTTACTAGATGACATTGTTTGTGTAGAATAGACCTCAATGAATAAGTGATCAAATCAACTATGCGTCCATTTACAAATACCCAAACATGACTAAAACAAAACCTCTAAATTAGGAAGATAAGAGTTTCATATTATGTTTGCAATAGGGAGGAAAAATATATGGATAAAAATACAAAGAGATAGAGGGGGGAAAGAGTGTGAGAGAGATGGGTAAGGAGATAAAAATAGAGATAGGGATAGGGATAGAGATGGAGATAGAGATGAATATGGAGAAAAAGATGAAGATGGAGAGGAATATGGAGAGGAGATGAAGAGACGGGAGAGAGAATGAGAGAGGAGAGCGGGATTCATATATATGAAAATAAATATATATAGAGGGAGAGAGGGAGAGATAGAAGAAGAAATATGGAGAGAGCAGTAGTGAGAGAGAAAGAGATATAGATATATAGGTACAGGAAGAGGGAGCATGAGAGAGATAGGGAAAGAAAGAGGGAAACATGGAGATAGAGGGATAAAGGATAAGGATAGAGTGAGGAAGAGAGTTATGTGGGGAGATAAAGAGATGTGAGAGATAGATGGAGGTAAAGGGAGAAAGATAGGTCGACGAAGGGGGGGGGAGAGAGAGGGGGGAGAAAGCGAGAAGTAACTCAAGATATAGAGGGAGAGGGAGAGATATAGATAGCGGGTGCTATAGAGAGATAAATCAGGATAGGGAGATAGATAGAAAGATACTGAAATAGAGGTAGAGAAGTATATTGATAGAAAGAGATAGGGATTGGAGGGAGATGTAGATAAATAGAGAGGTAAATAGAGATACAAATGAGTAGGATAGATGTAGTGAATAAGAGAGACGAGGAAAGAAAAAGACAAAGAGATAGTGATATAGATAGAGTGAGGTACATTAAGAAAGGGATAAGGAGATAGATAGTGAGATAGTGATAGAGAGGTATGGATAGATGAGTCTAGAGAAAAGGAGCAAGAGAAAGATATACATATAACGAAGGAGAGATCGAGTCAATATAAGAGAGAGGTATATATAGAGAGAAGGGTAGGGAGAGATGGAGAATGGAGATAAAGAAGGCATGCATCAGAGAGAAAGATGACAAAGACAAGTAATAGAAAGACAAACACAAATTGAGAGGGGAAAAACAGTTAGAGATAGCAAAGGAGAAATAGGAAGTGTGTGTGCAAGAGTGAGAGAGATATAGAAATAGAATTAAAGGGAGGGAAAAACATGGAGTGTCTGTGTTTGCAAGAGATAGGTGAAAAGAGAAATAGTGGTAAGGAGGTAGAGATAAAGAGGAAGATATACATGGAATTGGAGATAAAGGAGAGAGGGACTGATATAAAAAGATGGAGATAGAAATGGATAGAGAGGAACACATAGAGAGATAGGGAGATAGGAATATACGAGGATAGAGAGATAGAGTTAGAGATATATAGATAGAAATAGATAGAGAGGAACACAAAAAGAGGTAGGGAGATAGGGAGACAAAGGTAGAGAGAAATAGAGAGAAAAAATAGGAGAGGTAGATATGATTAGATATAGATAAAGAGAGGATGGGAGATATAAGGAGATAGAGATAGAGGCTCAAGAAGAGTTAGATAGAGATAAGGTGACAAAGACAAGTAAAAGAGAGAGTTATATAGAGAGAATTAGAGAGGGGAAAGATAAACAGATATAGAGAGAGGGATAGAGAGCAAGGAAAGAGAAGTAGATAGATATAGAAAAGGAGTGATAGGGAGAGAGGGAGAGAAAGAGATATGGATAGAAAGAGGGAGGGATGGGGATAAAAAGAAGAGTTGGAGAGATAGTGTTGGCATTACAATAGAAAGAAGATTGTTGTCATTTCAATAAGGATATTGAGAAGGTTGTTGGAGATTATTGATATAACTAAAGAAGGATGATTACTGTCTTAATAATATTATTTTGTCATTGATGTCAAGAAATTGATTTTCTGATTCAGTATGATGTTTTCATATCTTGAGAAGTATGTTTTAATGAGTATTAAGAGGTCAGTAAGTGACACAGAAGAATGTGATAATAAAGGGGAGTAATAAGTTATTCAATGGGCAACTATTACTGAGTTAGACAATGATGAGATCATGTTGTGTTGATTGTTTTTATATCCTACACGTGTTGTTGATTTTAAGTTTAATACTGTATTATGTCACCGAGCAAGCAACCTAGTCGGTAAACCCTAAGGTGCCTAGTCGGTAAACCCTAAGGTTATCAATATCGGTTAAAGAAGGCAGAATGTCTACCGAGCAAAGTTTAGTATTAATTGAGTAACAACCGAGTTATAATAGATCGCATTGGATGGATAAAAGCATTATTTAATGAAGGATGCTAATGAGCTGGAGATGAATAAATGATTGGTATGCCACGCAAAAAGTGTGTTAAGAATCTACGACAATGAGAAAACCAAGAGGAAGATCTACAACACAGATTGAACCGCAATAACCTAGCACAAGTTCCTAGGAAGGAATGCAAGTTCCAAGGTGAGGTAAAACATTTTTAGATCGAAGGATTCATTGAACCTAGTCCAGTTTAATGATCTGATGGCTAATATTGATAATGGGAAATGTGATCAAGGAGATTAAGCGGTTAGAAATTGTTTATAAATAAGGAATTGTTGATAAACAATGCAGAGCGGGAAAATATATGCATAGTGAGGCTACAGGATTGTTTACCAAGCTCAAAATCTTGAAGATCTGATTGAAGAACAGATTGAGAAGCCCAGCAAGCCCAACAAGGGACTAGATAAGTCTTATGACAATATTGTTTTGAGAAAATAGAATATGCTTTAGCATTTCAGATGTGAAGTTGCAGATATATTTATTACTGTTATTTATTTTGTAAGTGACAGGAAATCTCTTAACAAAGTGGACCTAACAGTCTTATTTGTAAATCCTCTAGCAAGGTAACATTCTAAATGAGTGTTTGAAATCCTTTGACAAGGTCACTTCTAACAAAGTGCAAGACTCTAACAAGTCTAAGGGAAATCCCTTAACCGGGTCACATCTAGCAATGTGTTTGTAATCTTTAACAGTATTTGCTTTTAATCGAGCATACTCTAGAAGGGTATATTTCTTAGTGGGTCCGAAATCCCATAGTGGTTTTTCCCTATTTGGGTTTCCATGTTAAATCTAGTATTATATGTGTTGTGATGTTATCTGTTCATGAGTTTGAATGTTTTATAGTTTTGGTTACATATTCTAAAGTATAAGCTACCGAGGTTGAATCTGTTGAATATATTGAAGATTAAGTTTGTATGATTCACCCACTGCCCTCTCATCTTATTTACTATTAGCAACAGAGCTTTACAATTGGTATCAGAGCCCTGGACTCTGGAAGAAAAGTTTAAAGGTACTTGAGGCAAAGATTCGAAGATGTATAAAAGGGATGCACCAAAGCTGAACAAGTCAAGTTTCTCCACATGACAGAAAAGGATGAAGCTACACTTATCAGGAATTGGAGAATATGCAACATATTATTTGGAGAATGATTACATACCACCTAGCACCAACTCGATGATCTTGGAAGAGATAAAGGCAAAGAAAGAACATATTCAAGCTATGATTGAAATAACATCAGCGTTGACCGACTCAGAGTTTAATGATCTAGAAGGCTGTAATGATGCAAAAGCGATGTGGACCAAGCTCATATCTGTGTATGGTGGTGATGAACATGTTCAAAGAGAAAAAGTAGATAGTCTAAGAGGACAAATTGAATCCATGAGAATGAATGAAGGTGAGAACATAACTGTAGTACCCCTACCGTAATCGATCTCTAACCTTGGCTTAATCTTGATCAGTTTATCGTGATATTATGATTATAATCAGATGCTGATTTTATGCATAGCTATTGATGTGGTTTTCTCACTAGTTGTATGCAGGTTATTCAGTGTACCTATTTCGTGATTTTAGTATCGGACTAACGCTTTCATTAGATTTTATAAATGTATGCATGTATGATCTTTTGTTGCAGGAGATTTCAGGTACGAAGTCGCATGAGTGCGAGGTTCGTCGTCACCTGGTTGTGCAGGTTTGAGTGTACCCCTTTTAAGCCTTAGAGTTGGTTGAGGTGGTCGTCAGACCCTAGTCGACCTTAGTCGTGCTCAAGTGAGCATCGCCAGTCGTCGTCGGTAATCCCTGTTTGTTTGGGTTTGCGAGTCGTCTGTTTGGTTGACCTTCTCGGTTTGCGTGCATGGTGTGATTGATTAATTTGGTTATTAGTCTTTAGTAATTATCTTGATTAAATATGCGTTTGTGCGTTGATGATTAATGGATTTAATTAATCAGGTATTCGTTATGCGATTTTCGTTGTTAATGAATTGCCTGTTTTAAATTCGGAGTAAGTTTGATTAAATTACTGTTTTCGAATATTTAATGCATTTTTATATGCTGTTGAAAAGAAAGTCTGATATTTTATCGCAATAGTTTAATTGTATTTCGTTAGATTATTAATTTGAAAGGTTAAATTGATCTGATATGAGAAATCGATTGTTAAACTGAAAAGCAAGTTATATTGTTGATATTGTTGAAAAGGATTAATTTTATGAATTATTTTGTAAATAAAAGTTTTTATTCCAAAAAATGGAATTTTTGGGTCAACTCCTCCATATTACCCAAATTTGGGAAAATTGGAAAGGATGGACAAAAATTTGGAGAAGATGTTGGTTGGGAAATTTTTTTTGGAAGTTTTGGGAAGAAATGATGCTGGATCTGGCAGGTGGGCTCTCCCTCAGGCATTCCAGGATTGCGTATTCAGGTAGGATTCCGAATTTGTTATTGGAAAACCAATTGATTGTCCATTTGCATTTGGCTGGAAACTTTCTTATTCCTCATTGCTGTATGGTGTTGAAAACCCCTGATTGTGTTAGGAATGGATGAATTCCATCAAGAATCTTGATGCCAAAACTGATTTCATTGGAAACGGATTTTGTATTAAATCGTATTTATTTTTAAAATCGAAATTTCTTTTCAATTTCGTGCTGGGCGTTTGTGATATTATCAGTCTGTGTGGTTGTTAAAAATAAAGGAAAATATATATCTTTTACGAACTGTGTTTACTATGGGAAAATATTTATTCATTATGCCGAGCTGGGCGTTCATTTTAGTCGAACTCTGTGTTTTTAAGTAGCAAATTAATTTTAAAATTTCGAACTGTGTGTTCGAACCTGGGCGTCATTGTTTTTGTGCTCGGACTGTGTTTTGGGGATGGGAGGCGGGGAGCGGAGCTCCACCCGCTCCTCCTCCCCTCTCCCCCGCTCGTCCCTCGCGCTTGCGCCCCCTGTTTCCTTTCCCCTCCCTCGCTGGTATGTAGGGCTCGGGCCGCGGCACACTGCGGTGGCCGCAGGGCCGCGGTGGCCGCAGGGCGCCGCGGGCCTGCGGGCACCGCAGCGGCGCTGCCGCCTGCGAGTTACCCTGCGTTAGGGTTAGGGCACCCTCGCCTCGCTATCCTTTTTCCAATGCGTTTTTTTTAAAAAAAAAAAAAAGGGGCATAGTTTATTTTAAATGCATTTTCGTGGTTTTCAACGTTGTTTTTAAATGCATTTTTTTTCTTGTCTAAAGAAAGTATAGTTTTTTAAATGGGTTTTCCTTTTTATGTATTTTCTTTCCCATTTAAAAAAAAAAGGAGGGATTATAATATGGTGAATATTATTGTAATTTTAGTGTTAGTTAGTCCTTAATTTTGATTAAGGAGGCTTTAAACTTGGCAAATGTTAGTTGGTAGGGATTAACTTTATAATGGCGTTATAGGCTAATTGTTTCGAACTTCATTTTGTGATTTACGCCTTCTTTCTAATTAAGTTTTACAACTGTTATTTCGCAATTGAATATTGTGTTTTTATTCTTATCATTTGAGTAATTGAAAAGTGGTGAAACCTTTATCATTGGGTGTTTGAATTTAACGATGTGCTTTTGGGAATGATTAGCTTCTTTAGTTTCTCCTTCTACATTTTTATTTCCGTTATTCGCATAATGCATCTGGAAGTGAAATTATGAATCTGTAGAGATTGATTTTTAGTCCAGTATGTTTATGACGTTTGGGATGGAGATTAAATATCTTATTTTAATCGTTTAAACGGTTGTCTGAATTTTAATAATATGAATTGGGTTAAAACTCCTTACGGCTTAAATTGCCCGTTCCATGCTTGAACCTTAGGAGTTAGAAAACCAAGAACAACTTAACCCTTGATGAGATAGATAACTGTAACCTGTTTTTAGAACATGTAGAGAACTTGATCGATTTTAATGATTAAATCAATTTGAGGAATATTGTCCTTTCTGATTATTGCCGTGCGAGTTTAATTTCTGTATTCGCTTTAATTTATGAAATGGCATGTTTTGCTTTGTGTAAAAGGACCCTGTCGTATGGATGATTTGGTGTTCCTGTTTTAGTCCTCGATTTCCGAGTTGACTGTTGTATTGTGATGTTGTCATAATTGGTCATATCCTCTTGAGTGAGTCGAATAATGATTCGTGGTTAACCTTAGTTGTCAGGTCTCTAGTTAGAGTACCGTCAGTAAGTGATTACCGTTGGGTCGTGTTTGACCAGATGATTGTTCTCCTTCTTGAACTCCGTTCGTCTTACCATGTGTATTCCGTGGTTTGAGTCCGTCTGAGTTAGTCTAGTGTCGTATGGGAAAGTGGCTTTCGATTGGGGGCCGCGCCCAAAGTGGCTGCTGGGTAACCCATCGAAAGTGAGTCTAATAAGTGATAACCTAAGTAGATTAGAAAATAATCTCTAAATAAGATAATGTGCCTCACACATGGGACGAATGCTATCATAGATTCGGCATGCTATGAGAAGGCCTGAAATGGCAAACCATCTTCCTTGTCTTCACGAGAGGATGTGTGGGTCCACATGAGGCTTGGATGGGCTGGAAGTTCGGACTAGGTTGCCAGGATTACCAGTGTATGGGCCGGGACCTATGAAGACTTGCCATGGTATCCATACCAGGTTGTGTGATGACACTTGTCCCTACGTTCGCTAGTGTGTTGTCATTTTGTCCTGTTTTGAGTACCTTTGTGAGTCATCCTTCGTCGCTGCCCTTGTGAGTATCGGTTTCATGTTAGACCCTTGGGTGGTAATGGCTCAGTTTTATGGATGTTCTCATGGACTCTTATGTTATTAGCTTTGATTATGTTCAGCTGGATCCTGTTCTTTGTAAGGATCGTTTATGTATTATTGACCGTTGTGGTCGTTGTATATTGCTTATGTATCGCCTTGATGGCTGGATTGTATGGTGTAACCTCTTGTACTCTTAACCTTATTATTTATCCGAGGGGGTCTTGCAGTTGCGCAGACCCGGAGATGTAGCCCTTTAGGGGTGAACTCCGAGATCATTATGGTGTTATGTGATGCGTTCTTTTATGTCTCTTACTTCAGCTTTATCATGTATGATTAATTTATGTTGAATGGTTAAGTGGATAATTGGAAATTAACTTTAAATGCTTATATTCAGTTCTATCTTGAATGCCATGTGGATCGAATGCATAAATGGGTTGAGATGCGATTTATCGTAATGCATGTGTGAAATCGTCCTTTAAATGTAATAAGTTGGAATATGGAATAATGTATCTTAGAGTAATAATTATACTCAGTTGTTGTTGAGAAATTTAAGATGCTTGGAAAGACCTCTTATGTTTATGGTGAAATTCCTAGTGTATTAGAATGTTAGATGTTGGTTTGCAATTTTAATTGAAAAGCTTGAATGAGTATTAGGAATGGATCTTAATGATGAATCTTGCTTGTGATTTATATTTCCATCTTTGAAAGAAATTATCCTGATTGTGAATTATCTCGTTATTAAGATATTCAGCTTAATGGATTAATTGTGTGAGCTTAGTGTATTGTGAAAATTTAAGTAATCTCGTTGGGAAACTCTTTAGGAGTTAGTTGAAGTCTTCCGCTATGTAATATGAATCTTGTTATCTTGTTGCATCTTATGTGTTGTAACTTTAAAAAAAAAAAAATTGCACTCTATTCTTGTTATTTTAGCTTATCCCTTCGGGGTTTCCTGGCGGGGCATTACATTTGGTATCAGAGCCCATGTTGCAAACATTGGGATCTCTGGTGTCGCGTGTGCCCTCTATTTGGGTGAGGTGTATCGACCTTATGTGTATGCTTGTCCTCCTTTTGCATGTGAGTGATTGAGCAGACCTTGTCAGGTGTGTAACGTGTGTGTTCACACCTTGTTTTCGCCTTCTTGATGTTGGTGTTTGAGTGCTTATTTGTGCATTGTGTGCTTATTGATGTCTTGGTCTACGATTACTCTTATTTGGAAAGAGAGTCGTATGTACCTTTCCTGTATTGAGTGTTGTACTCTTTAGACTAATCCATTTGGATTGGTCCGTGCTTGTCTTGAATCTGAAAGTGCGAATTATGATTGTTTAAGATTATGATCTAGTTTAGTGTTGTCCACTTGAAGGACTAGCATGGAAATTATTGTATGCTTATTTTATAGAAAATTAAATGATTATCACCATTCCTCTCTCTCTTTCTGGAAATTAAAATGATCAGGATATGTGTAATTATCTTTGATTTGAGTTCTTGTTTGCAAGAGAAAAGGGTGTGACTTCTTGAACCCTTGTGTGAGCCTTATGATGTTTGTGTTTTTAGATTATTAAAGGGCTATGGGTTTTAAAAATTTATTTTGGGTGAATGGGAGAAGACTGTATGTGTATGTTGTAGGAGTGGCATGATAAAATTCTACCTTAGTAAGGTGCATTGATATGCGAATAGATGAATTATGTGAAACTGCTTGGTTGGTAGAAGAAGTATTATAAAGAGCATGTTATTGTAGCTTTGAGAGAGTATTAATATGTTTTCCGAAAGGTTGTCTTATGTGTTTCATTAAACCAGTTGATTGAAGATTTATTTTAGCAAATGCTCCATTGAACTCGCTTTTGGGTATGTGTAATTACCTTAATATGGTTAGAAAGTGCGAATGAAAAGCTTGTTTGATGTGCATGCATTAATATGTTCTATTTGGTTAATAGCTCTTTGCTTATCTTTGATCGTAATGTGATCTTCTCTAATAGGTTGCAGATTATGACATATGTCTATATTGTATTATTATAAGTGAGTGTTCCTATGAGGTCTTGCATTATCGAAAAGATTGCTTCTCTTGATCTCTGTTTTGTTTGGAAAACTAGAACCTCCTGTTGCAACCATAATTATTGGAAATGTTTTGTGAGACTGATTGTCATCCTTCTAAACGGTAGCGAAATGAAAACCGTGTAATTGAAATGATAGGCTTATAGTGAGAAATTTAATATTATAGCGTGACCTTGATTGATCTTGTGTCTTCGTAGGAAATAGTTTGGTTATCAAACTCTCTTTCCCTTCTCTTTGCCTAATCATGAGATTTTTAGAAATGGTATTAAGAGTGCATTGATTTAGATAGAATGTTTATAAAACATGTGAAGTTATGTGTTTGCTTTTGGCTTCATAGTGATAGATGAAAGTCTTAAGCTGTAGAAATGAATTTGCTTATCTAGTAATTTTATTATGAATGCTTAGTGAGATTTGAGGAAGCTATAGGAATGATGTTATTTCCTTATATAATTGTGAATTGTTAATAATTTCAGTACTTGAATCTAGAGTAAACGTGATTCAGTTATTTATATAGAAAGCGTAATTGAAATCTTCCTTGTATAGCTGTTAGCGTACTGAAAAGTACTCCCCGTAAATGTGATTAAACCAGTACTGGTGTATTTGTGTGTATTGTAAGAAACCAGTGCTTATTTTATGTGCCCATGGATTGGTGAAGTAATCAACCATGGAGGATATGTTGCTTATGAGTATGGGAGACCATACTGTTTACGTGATGTTGCTTATTTGTTTCCCTACTGAGTACCAAACCTCGGGTTGTGGGTAACTCGGTATGTTAAGGGGTAGTATTCGAAGCGACCGTTCCTTGAATAGTATGGATTGGCGTGCGAGTAATGTCGACGCGAAGCGACTTTAGCTTCTCTACTTCGAGGAATGATATAGTTGTACTACTAAACTGTATCAAGGTGTACTCAATACTTTCCCTTTGATGAATCTATTTATAGGTTTATGTGTGTTAGCCTATTCTCTTCCTTATCTGAGCATATAGATGGTAGTTTTTGTGCATATTGTTGGATTCTATTGGAGTATCTGTTGCCTTGTCTTCTTGAGAGGCGTGTTATTATTCTTACATAAGTTGCCAACTGGCCTGTGTTGGTAGACTTGTGGGTGGACCAGAGTCATGTATACCTCTGACTTACAGCGAGTATCCTTCTAGATACTTCGCTATGCGGGATGTGACTTGCGCGTGCTTTTTCCGCGAGGTGCACTACCATGCGGGATACGTCCATTGTGTGTTTTCTCCACTTGGGGTATTGCCATGCCACGTGACGACGTGATGCGGGGTGATGTCGAGGTGCACACCGCCATGCCATGTGGATAGTGTGACTATGTCGCACCACATGATGAGCTACTGCAATAGCTAGTCAGTTGTTCCTTCCTTCCTCGTTGGTGGCTAGATGCTAGTCACACAGTGCTGTTATGTGCAGTTGTGATATTCTTTATATTTCTTTGGGGATCAGCAATTTATTTTACTTTGATTTTGAAGGTTTGGCCACGATCTTGTGATCTTTTGCACTTTGATTTGGTGTTGAAATTCCGGATTATTTTCTTACCTTATTGTTGGAATTAAGGATTTATTATCTTTATTCTTCTGTACTTTGGTGGCTAAACTGGTTTATCATTATTGTTTTCGGATGCTGGTCTTGTGTCGAAATGTGAAATTCCTCTCCAAGGACGTATGATACGGAATTGGTAGAGTGTGTGCGAGGAAGTAGTTGTAGGGAACCGTGAGGATGGGGGGGTATGTGAGGCTGTGATGCAGCTAGTATCCACTACCTACCTATGTGTGGTGACTATCTCTTGGAGGCTAACCACCTTGTACAACAAGGGATATTCACAAAGGTCTTGTATGGAAGGTAGCACCGCTATGGTGTGCCTAGCACCATCGAGCCTTTGAGTGAGATATTGGATATTTTGATCATATTGTGGTTCTGAGATCAGGCATAGAGATGCTGATCGTGCATGTTGCATTTGACCGAGCATTAGACATGCTCACATGTGGCCTTTTTGTTATGCATTCCAGCTATGTGGATGGTTATTAATTGTATCATGGAGTAAATTGTGTTAGCTTGTCGCTATGTTATGGGACATAGTCTTTGGAAAGGTGGTCTTGTGCCTGGCAAGTGTAACCATTGAGTTATTTATGTTGCTCTTATTTTATGGAAGCTAATTTGGTTGTAGAAACTGATATTTTGAGCTATTTCTATGTTAGTAAATCTTATGATGAGATGGATTAGTAAAGGAAAATTGATCTTATGGCATGTTTTTCTGTCATTTGTGATCGATGATTATGGTAATTGTTGTATACCTCTTTGTAATGTTTTAATTTGGTGTAATGAAAGGAAGGAATTTCCTGTTTTCTCTGCTTTGATTGTGGATAATTCCTGGAATATTTTAAGGAATGTATAGTTTTGGATGTATCTTGCCAATTGATAATGGCGTTTGTAAAAGATTTAGCAATAATATTTCATTTATCTATGGAAAGATTCTATGTGCAATTTGATCTTTGTTGAATGAGTTTCAGGGCTAATGCGTACGACATGTTCTCCATCTAGCCTTACGACTTCCAGGAGTAAGTCGAAACCTAGGGGGGGAGAATGTAGTACCCCTACCGTAATCGATCTCTAACCTTGGCTTAATCTTGATCAGTTTATCGTGATATTATGATTATAATCAGATGCTGATTTTATGCATAGCTATTGATGTGGTTTTCTCACTAGTTGTATGCAGGTTATTCAGTGTACCTATTTCGTGATTTTAGTATCGGACTAACGCTTTCATTAGATTTTATAAATGTATGCATGTATGATCTTTTGTTGCAGGAGATTTCAGGTACGAAGTCGCATGAGTGCGAGGTTCGTCGTCACCTGGTTGTGCAGGTTTGAGTGTACCCCTTTTAAGCCTTAGAGTTGGTTGAGGTGGTCGTCAGACCCTAGTCGACCTTAGTCGTGCTCAAGTGAGCATCGCCAGTCGTCGTCGGTAATCCCTGTTTGTTTGGGTTTGCGAGTCGTCTGTTTGGTTGACCTTCTCGGTTTGCGTGCATGGTGTGATTGATTAATTTGGTTATTAGTCTTTAGTAATTATCTTGATTAAATATGCGTTTGTGCATTGATGATTAATGGATTTAATTAATCAGGTATTCGTTATGCGATTTTCGTTGTTAATGAATTGCCTGTTTTAAATTCGGAGTAAGTTTGATTAAATTACCGTTTTCGAATATTTAATGCATTTTTATATGCTGTTGAAAAGAAAGTCTGATATTTTATCGCAATAGTTTAATTGTATTTCGTTAGATTATTAATTTGAAAGGTTAAATTGATCTGATATGAGAAATCGATTGTTAAACTGAAAAGCAAGTTATATTGTTGATATTGTTGAAAAGGATTAATTTTATGAATTATTTTGTAAATAAAAGTTTTTATTCCAAAAAATGGAATTTTTGGGTCAACTCCTCCATATTACCCAAATTTGGGAAAATTGGAAAGGATGGACAAAAATTTGGAGAAGATGTTGGTTGGGAAATTTTTTTTGGAAGTTTTGGGAAGAAATGATGCTAGATCTGGCAGGTGGGCTATCCCTCAGGCATTCCAAGATTGCGTATTCAGGTAGGATTCCGAATTTGTTATTGGAAAACCAATTGATTGTCCATTTGCATTTGGCTGGAAACTTTCTTATTCCTCATTGCTGTATGGTGTTGAAAACCCCTGATTGTGTTAGGAATGGATGAATTCCATCAAGAATCTTGATGCCAAAACTGATTTCATTGGAAACGGATTTTGTATTAAATCGTATTTATTTTTAAAATCGAAATTTCTTTTCAATTTCGTGCTGGGCGTTTGTGATATTATCAGTCTGTGTGGTTGTTAAAAATAAAGGAAAATATATATCTTTTACGAACTGTGTTTACTATGGGAAAATATTTATTCATTATGCCGAGCTGGGCGTTCATTTTAGTCGAACTCTGTGTTTTTAAGTAGCAAATTAATTTTAAAATTTCGAACTGTGTGTTCGAACCTGGGCGTCATTGTTTTTGTGCTCGGACTGTGTTTTGGGGATGGGAGGCGGGGAGCGGAGCTCCACCCGCTCCTCCTCCCCTCTCCCCCGCTCGTCCCTCGCGCTTGCGCCCCCTGTTTCCTTTCCCCTCCCTCGCTGGTATGTAGGGCTCGGGCCGCGGCACACTGCGGTGGCCGCAGGGCCGCGGTGGCCGCAGGGCGCCGCGGGCCTGCGGGCACCGCAGCGGCGCCGCCGCTTGCGAGTTACCCTGCGTTAGGGTTAGGGCACCCTCGCCTCGCTATCCTTTTTCCAATGCGTTTTTTTTAAAAAAAAAAAAAAGGGGCATAGTTTATTTTAAATGCATTTTCGTGGTTTTCAACGTTGTTTTTAAATGCATTTTTTTTCTTGTCTAAAGAAAGTATAGTTTTTTAAATGGGTTTTCCTTTTTATGTATTTTCTTTCCCATTTAAAAAAAAAAGGAGGGATTATAATATGGTGAATATTATTGTAATTTTAGTGTTAGTTAGTCCTTAATTTTGATTAAGGAGGCTTTAAACTTGGCAAATGTTAGTTGGTAGGGATTAACTTTATAATGGCGTTATAGGCTAATTGTTTCGAACTTCATTTTGTGATTTACGCCTTCTTTCTAATTAAGTTTTACAACTGTTATTTCACAATTGAATATTGTGTTTTTATTCTTATCATTTGAGTAATTGAAAAGTGGTGAAACCTTTATCGTTGGGTGTTTGAATTTAACGATGTGCTTTTGGGAATGATTAGCTTCTTTAGTTTCTCCTTCTACATTTTTATTTCCGTTATTCGCATAATGCATCTGGAAGTGAAATTATGAATCTGTAGAGATTGATTTTTAGTCCAGTATGTTTATGACGTTTGGGATGGAGATTAAATATCTTATTTTAATCGTTTAAACGGTTGTCTGAATTTTAATAATATGAATTGGGTTAAAACTCCTTACGGCTTAAATTGCCCGTTCCATGCTTGAACCTTAGGAGTTAGAAAACCAAGAACAACTTAACCCTTGATGAGATAGATAACTGTAACCTGTTTTTAGAACATGTAGAGAACTTGATCGATTTTAATGATTAAATCAATTTGAGGAATATTGTCCTTTCTGATTATTGCCGTGCGAGTTTAATTTCTGTATTCGCTTTAATTTATGAAATGGCACGTTTTGCTTTGTGTAAAAGGACCCTGTCGTATGGATGATTTGGTGTTCCTATTTTAGTCCTCGATTTCCGAGTTGACTGTTGTATTGTGATGTTGTCATAATTGGTCATATCCTCTTGAGTGAGTCGAATAATGATTCGTGGTTAACCTTAGTTGTCAGGTCTCTAGTTAGAGTACCGTCAGTAAGTGATTACCGTTGGGTCGTGTTTGACCAGATGATTGTTCTCCTTCTTGAACTCCGTTCGTCTTACCATGTGTATTCCATGGTTTGAGTCCGTCTGAGTTAGTCTAGTGTCGTATGGGAAAGTGGCTTTCGATTGGGGGCCGCGCCCAAAGTGGCTGCTAGGTAACCCATCGAAAGTGAGTCTAATAAGTGATAACCTAAGTAGATTAGAAAATAATCTCTAAATAAGATAATGTGCCTCACACATGGGACGAATGCTATCATAGATTCGGCATGCTGTGAGAAGGCCTGAAATGGCAAACCATCTTCCTTGTCTTCACGAGAGGATGTGTGGGTCCACATGAGGCTTGGATGGGCCGGAAGTTCGGACTAGGTTGCCAGGATTACCAGTGTATGGGCCGGGACCTATGAAGACTTGCCATGGTATCCATACCAGGTTGTGTGATGACACTTGTCCCTACGTTCGCTAGTGTGTTGTCGTTTTGTCCTGTTTTGAGTACCTTTGTGAGTCGTCCTTCGTCGCTGCCCTTGTGAGTATCGGTTTCATGTTAGACCCTTGGGTGGTAATGGCTCAGTTTTATGGATGTTCTCATGGACTCTTATGTTATTAGCTTTGATTATGTTCAGCTGGATCCTATTCTTTGTAAGGATCGTTTATGTATTATTGACCGTTGTGGTCGTTGTATATTGCTTATGTATCGCCTTGATGGCTGGATTGTATGGTGTAACCTCTTGTACTCTTAACCTTATTATTTATCCGAGGGGGTCTTGCAGTTGCGCAGACCCAGAGATGTAGCCCTTTAGGGGTGAACTCCGAGATCATTATGGTGTTATGTGATGCGTTCTTTTATGTCTCTTACTTCAGCTTTATCATGTATGATTAATTTATGTTGAATGGTTAAGTGGATAATTGGAAATTAACTTTAAATGCTTATATTCAGTTCTATCTTGAATGCCATGTGGATCGAATGCATAAATGGGTTGAGATGTGATTTATCGTAATGCATGTGTGAAATCGTCCTTTAAATGTAATAAGTTGGAATATGGAATAATGTATCTTAGAGTAATAATTATACTCAGTTGTTGTTGAGAAATTTAAGATGCTTGGAAAGACCTCTTATGTTTATGGTGAAATTCCTAGTGTATTAGAATGTTAGATGTTGGTTTGCAATTTTAATTGAAAAGCTTGAATGAGTATTAGGAATGGATCTTAATGATGAATCTTGCTTGTGATTTATATTTCCATCTTTGAAAGAAATTATCCTGATTGTGAATTATCTCGTTATTAAGATATTCAGCTTAATGGATTAATTGTGTGAGCTTAGTGTATTGTGAAAATTTAAGTAATCTCGTTGGGAAACTCTTTAGGAGTTAGTTGAAGTCTTCCGCTATGTAATCTGAATCTTGTTATCTTGTTGCATCTTATGTGTTGTAACTTTAAAAAAAAAAAAATTGCACTCTATTCTTGTTATTTTAGCTTATCCCTTCGGGGTTTCTTGGCGGGGCATTACAATAACCCAATATAGTACAAGGTTAAAGGAAATTGTCAATAAAATTAAAGGAGCAGGAGGAACTATTGAAGAAAAGGATGTAACAAGTAAGTTGTTGAGAACTCTTCTACTTGCTTATGCCATTGGAGTCTCTGCAATCAATGAATTAAGGTCTGTACCAAACATGCCAGTCTCTTTGGATGCCACTATCGGTAAGCTACATGCATTTGAGTTAAGTAATTTTGATAACAGTGGGTCTACGGTAAATAAAATAGAATCTGCATTCAGTTCTTTTCATATCGATGAATCTGATGACTATAATCATAGAATGAATAAGTATTCTGAAGGAAATCACAGTGGAGCAAGTGAGAGATTTCGTAAAAACATGGAAGAAGTACACAAAATGTATGAGGAGATTAGAAAGCAAGAAGAGTTTGAAGCACTATTGGCTAGAAGGTTACCGAGAGGCAAAGGTAAGTATAAAGGAAAGCTACCTTTAAAATGTTTCAATTGTGATAAAATAGGACATATGGCTTCTAACTGCCCTGACAAAGAATCTAGTGAAAAGAGAGAATACCGAGAAGATAGACATAAAGACAATCACTATAGAGGACACCGAGACTTCAGAAGGAGAGATAGAAAGACATGCCTAGTAGCTGATGAGGAATCCAACGATGATAAATCTGATGAAACTGATACAGAGGAAGTTGTTTATGTGGCTACTAAAGATGGATCAGATGAAGAAAGGTATGAAGAAAAGCCCTAATATCTCACATAAATAATAATGATTCTTGGATCATAGACAGTGGATGCTCACATCACATGATAGGTGATAAATGCAAGTTTGTTAAATTAGAAGACTATGATGGAGGATATGTAAGATTTGGTAATGATGCACCATGTCTGGTGAAAGGTAAAGGATCTATAACACTTCTTGACAATGCTAAATGTGATGATGTATATTGGGTTGAAGGTTTGAAATACAATTTGTTGAGTGTAGCACAGCTAAACAATACAGAATACGGAATAGAATTCTAGAAGGGATGTGTCAAAGTTCATGACAAACATGGAAAGATGGTTGCTACCGAGACACAAACAAAAGGTAATACATTTCGTCTTGACTCAACTTAGAAC
The DNA here is from genome assembly GCF_030272615.1 of Cryptomeria japonica. Taxonomy (NCBI): domain Eukaryota; kingdom Viridiplantae; phylum Streptophyta; class Pinopsida; order Cupressales; family Cupressaceae; genus Cryptomeria; species Cryptomeria japonica. The sequence goes on from NC_081411.1 coordinate 260,091,844, forward strand.
AAATGTCTATATGCAAAAATAGAAGATACTTGGTTATGGCATAAAAGGTTTTGTCATGTAAATTTTGATAATCTGATCAAAATAAGTAAGAAGCATCAAGTAAGAGGTCTACCGAGCCTAGAAAAACCTAAGAATGCTATGTGCCGAGGATCCCAGATGGGTAAGATGACAAGATCAAGCTTTACAAGTAAGTCCTACACTTCTAAAGGAATTTTAGATCTAGTACACACCGATCTTGTGGTCCCATGAAAGTTCAAAGTTATTATGGTGATAAATATTTCATATTATTTGTGGATGATTACTCAAGGATGATGTCAGTTATGTTTTTAAAAGAAAAATCAGAAGCTTTTCAAATGTTCAAATGGTACAAGGCAAGAGTTGAAAATGAAACAGGAAGACAACTGAAATGTCTTAGATCTAATAGAGGAGGAGAGTTCACTTCTGATGAATTTAACTTATTCTGCAATGATCATGGTATAAAAAGGCAAGTGTCTACATCAAGAACACCTTAGTAAAATGGGATAGTTGAGAGAAGAAACAGATCAATTGTAGACTGTGCCAGAACCCTAATGATAGAAAAGAGGGTACCTCAAACATTTCGGAGAGAAGCAATCAGCACTGCAGTTTACACCCTGAACCGAGTACAACTGAGGAAAGGAACTATGAAGACACCATATGAAATTTGGTATGACAAGAAACCTAATGTAAGTTATTTTAAAATCTTGGGAAGTAGATGTTATGTTCACAAAGATGACAGAAATGGAAAGTTTGATCAGAAAAGCGAGGAAGGAACATTTCTTGGTTATTCTTCTAGAAGTAAAGCATTTAAATGTCTGATCAAATCATCTAACAAAATAGTAGAAAGTGCAAATGTGAAAATTGATGAATTTACAGAAAGAAATGATGAAGGAAATTCCAAAGAACCAAAAAATTATGAAGAATTTATCTATGTTCAACCGAGAAGTCCTACTGAGAAAGTTGCTGAAGAAAATGAAGATAATATCCAGTTACCGAGTGATGAAGAATATCATATAGAGCCTACCGAGCCTATATTAGCCAAATATGTCAGAAGAAATCATGCATCAAGTCAGATTATAGGAGATGAGGATGATCCAGTGATGACAAGTAACAAACTGAGACAGAACACATGTCTGATATCTGAATTTGAACCGAGAATAGTAAAAGAGGCATTTAACAATGACGATTGGGTAAATGTTATGACAGAAGAGATTGATCATATCAAGAAGAATGAAACATGGACATTGGTC